>NC_135440.1:2037231-2274731 GCF_051991255.1 Vanacampus margaritifer | reverse complement strand
CTTCACTCGCGGCTGTTTCAGCCGAGTTGTAAACGATTAAAAAGGGGAATAAAACGCTAAAAGAAACTGTTTTGGATGTCCAATCCCGTAGCATGCGGGATAATTTAATATTCTCAGGCATATCCAAGAATACCTATGACAATCCAGAGGCCGAGATAAAAAAAAATTATGACGACATTGTAAAAAATTCCTCAGGAGACGGTAAATAATATCTCTTTTCACCGTGTACATCGTCTTGGAGCCCGTAGGGACAACAAACCCCGTCCTATTAACGCTAAGTTTGAGCATTTTAAACAGAAAGAATTTGTTAAAAGTAATGGACGGGAGCTTAAAGGGACCTCTTTCGGAATGAATGACCAATTCCCAAGAGAGATTAATGAGCGGCAAAAGGTACTGGTTCCTACAATGAGAAAAAATAGGCAGGAGGGTAAACGGACTACGATAGTTGTTGATAAGCTATACATCGACGGTCAACTCTTCCGGAAGCCAAACTCCCCTCCCTGGCTAAAATATATTTAAACAAAAAATCATGCTTAGGTTACCAGTTACTGGTGTATTGTTACATGTTTCACCCCCGACTAATTTCCTTCACTTCCACCTCTCTCCCCGTTTTTTCACTGTTATATTCACTTGCACGTTACCTCTGATTTCACACAAATCACATAAACCACCTAACCAATATTAACAAGTATCTTATACAGATATATACACAGGACTGAGTTTATATTGTTTGCATGCATAAATTAGTTCTGGTTTCCTGGAATGTTTGTGGCGCAAGCAAAAAGAATAAACATTTTAGACCATCTCTTAAAATTAAAAGCAGATATTTGTCTCCTACAAGAAACCCACCTACAAAAATCTGGAAAAAAAATACTTATTAACAAGAATTTTAGTCAAGTGTACTCAAGTGTATATCAGTAGACAAAGAGGAGTCTGTATACTTATACATAAGAATTTATTCTTTACTCTAAATAATACAGTAACAGACTTAGAGGGCCGATACATTATTATTCAGGTGACTATATTTAATAAAATATACACATTTGGTAATTTATATGCCCCTAATAATGATGATCCGGCCTTTTTCCATGAATTTTTCTCTCAGCTGTTTGATTTAGCAGCAAACTCTACTATTATTATTGAAGGGAACTTTAACACAGTCTTAAATCCATTAATAGATTGTTCTAATAATACAACATGTATAATCTACTAAAGTAATATATGGATGATTTGGGCCTTGTCGACAGCTGGAGACTTAAAAACCCAACTAAGAAGGAATTTACCTTCTTTTCCGCTGTGCACTGGTCTTTTTCAATAATTTATTTTTTCTTACAAATAATTCTATTGCTGATAAAATTAGTTCAAAAATACATCCTATTATTATTAGTGACCATGCACCAGTCTGCCTTACCCTACAAGTTGATTATACCTTTAAACCACCCCCGACATGGCGTTTTAACATCTCACTGCTAAATGACACGGAGTTTGACAAAATTATAAGAAGAGAGTGGGCAGACTGTTTGGAAATAAATGACTCTCCAGACTTATCTCCATCTCTTCTCTGGGAAGCTGGGAAAGCGGTAATAAGATTAGTAGGCTGATTTGATAGGTTGGTTTGTGATGTGAAAATATACAATGGCTTACCAGTACAGTATAAATAAAGTAATCACTTGTAATTTGGTAAATTGCTGCATTTGTGTTTACTTAAATTTGTTCTTTCAATAGAAATATTTCAGTCAAGTCTGTAAGTGTTCATTACATTTAATTTATGCAAATGTTTAGCAGAGCTGTGCTATCCACTGTATTTAATTTTCGTTGGCACATTTACTGCACACTGCACAGGCTATCATGGTACACTGAAAGTCAACTTCAAAACATCTGCACCAAGTTACCTATCAAACTGATTGAAACTAATTTTTTTCTATAGCTTTAGATCATTATCTTCAGTGAGATCTGTCAGTCATGAGGCCACAGAGGGCAAAAGTTAAACCCAAAGAAGAGGCAGCATACTTTTCATCCTTATGTAAAGACAAGGATGGCTTCACCATAACATATAATAATTCATTCAAAGGTGAGTATTGGTAAAAGATTCTTTAGTATGGGCCTGTAGTGCAGATGGATTTATTTATTTATTTTTGTAATGGCAAATAAAATTTGTTTGCATTCACAATACTTTAACCTATTCATTGTTCTGTATGTACTGTAACTGTGTAAATGCAAGAATTTAATTTTATATGTATTTTTCTCTTTATGTGTACCAGGCTTCAACTGAAGCACAACCTGAAGACATAGCTGTCACAGACAAAGTTGAACAGGTGACTTGATTTCTTTTTGAATATTGATGTTGAAATACATTTTTCAGAAGCAAGACGTTGCACAATATATAATAATATATATTTCCGCACGAATGGCTAATGCAATATGTGTATTGCAAAGACATGCAACAAATGAATATTGGATTGTATACTTTAGTCTGACTTTGACCAATCAGAGACTACCTTAATTACGCCTCGCCATACGAGAACTGTATCGAGGGGCATTACTAACAAAAAATAACTTAATTGGATAAGATTAGATCACAATGAGCATTCTTATTATTCCGCATTAACGTGGAGTTTTTTCATTGGATTATAAAAAGATAGATAGATAGATAGATAGATAGATAGATAGATAGATAGATAGATAGATAGATAGATAGATAGATAGATAGATAGATAGATAGATCTTTTTTTAGGTCCATCTCAAAATAATCTCCATCACTGTATAAAACACCTGTTTTGCATGTTTTGTCAATACTGTGCAGCCCTCGCAGATATAGTCCTCACAATGTCGTAGTTGTGAATAACTGACACTCTGAGGACTGTGTATTAATACACTGTGAGTGTAAAATAAGTTTTCAGGGCTTGGAGTTACAGATACGGTCCTCACAATTCATACTCTGGTCAGGTATGGACTCTCTGAGGACTGTATTTTCTGTTAATTGTTTCATTGTGAAAAATAGACCAATTTACATAAACCACTAGACTAGTGCTGACGGATGTATTTATTTATTTTTGTAATGGCAAATACAATGTTTGCATTCACAATACTTAAACCTATTCATTGTTCTGTATGTACTGTAACTGTGTAAATGCACAGGTACAGTCTTGTGTGTTACTAAGAATTGCATTTTATTTGTATTTTTCCTCTTCATTTGTACCAGGTTTCAACTGAAGCACAACCTGAAGACATAGCTGTCACAGACAAAGTTAACCAGGTGACGAGATTTATTTTTGAATATTGATATTGAAATCAGTTTTCAGAAGCAAGACGTTAGGAGTGAAGAGTAGATGCTAGGGATGAATTATATAATTAACAAATATAATCACAACAATTGTTTTTGTGTATTGCCAAGACGTTCAAAATACTGTATCCAACAATAAGCTTGTATGGGACTAAAATTCCTACAAGTCAACATTTAAAATATCACAAATTGAAGATTTGTTGGGAGTTTGGTGATTTAGATTATGCACTGTAGTGATCTTTTTGTTCCATTAATTTATTTATGGTGGATTTTAGAGGTGAACTCACTATTACTTTTTTCTTTTCTTTTTTTTAACAGAAGTGTAAATGTGGTTTATTCACTTGTATCAAGCTTAGATAAATGTGCTTTATGTTTTGGACCTTTCTCTGCACTAAAATGGACTGGTATGATGGGTATTTTATCTCGTGTGTTATTTGTATCTGCAATGGGTCTTTGTTTCAACCAGAATTAATAGTGCAGGCATTTTCATTGAATGAATATAATTTAGTCAAGAGGATAAATTATGACCCATGTTTATACCTCTGTCTTTAGTTGCAAGCAGCTAAATGTTGAGCAATTGTCTCAATCTTAACGACTGTCTGACTCGGTAAAATAGAAAAGTCTAATGTAACTGAAGGACTGTATCACACAAGATATGTTTTAGGGGCAATGCCATAGATTAAGCATATTAACTATCCGTCTTGTTAAATGCTTCATCTCATCTTTCGAATAAATGTGGTGACTAGATTTATAATAATCTTTAGTATATGCACAAACTTTAGGTTCTAAATGTTTTTCTAGTTTGCTCCAGCATCTGGCACATATCCTGTTTTAAAAATGCTAAACTGATTGATGAAGACAACTTACCTTTGGTAAATGAACTTTAGCACATTAGCCCATCAATGTCAGGAGCTACTTGTCTCGAGCGTCTATTTCGAGCATAACATCACTAATTACCGGCCAAGTAAAGCTAGTAAATATTTATGACCACCCGCCAAAATTTATTTTAACCCGCATCTGGCAGGTGTTAATTTTAGAGGCACTGTATATATACATATGTATGTGTGCATCTACTGTATATATGTATATCATCGCTGTCCTGTGAAAAACGGTAGCGATCCTTCTTGGCGGCACGGCTTGTATCACGGTGCGCTTTATAGTCTGGAAAATATGGTGCAAGTGTTCTTCACAGGACAGCGGCGATATGTATATGTATGTCTGTATGTATGTCATAATTGTTTTTGTTTAAAAAAATAGGTTGCTGATGTATGCAGTTCAAGTGAGGATTCATCAGCAGAGGAATATGTTCCAGATTCTCACAGTAATTTGGACACTTCCTACATTGAACCTCTTTCAGAAATCCGAAGGTATTCCAGGAATCAGGTATGAGAAAACTGCTCATCCTTTAAGATGAGAGGTAGTCATGTTTTGAAGAATAAAATGTTCAATGTTCACTGACTCTTTTGCATCTGGTTTCATGTCTAGCTTATCCATTCCAAAGCTGTACTTTACCTACATAACCTGTTCACATAAGAAGCTCAGAAGATCAGGTATGACTTTGCATTTCACAGTATTGTTATGCACAACAATGTGTCCTCATATCAGGTAAATCATTAAACATCAATGCCATTCTAGTTTGTGTAAAGTCAGAATGCCAGAACTTTCAAGTCACTTCAGTGACATGGTAGCTGTGTGTTGTGTAAATTTTGTCGTTGTAATGTGAGTTGGTCCTCATAATTACCATTTTTGCCATGGGCATGGCTTATTTAGGTCATTATCTATGTCCACAAAATTACGTTAGTTTTTCTTTTTTTCATGAGTTGAGTTTTTTCATGTTTTAAGTGAAATTTTCCTGGACAACCTCCCCAAAAAATTTGGGTGCAAGTCCCATCTCTCTAGCATTAGCGAAAAGGGGTGTCCCTGTAATACACAATTAAACGGGTTTGTAAAAAATGTCCTCATAATACAAAGAGGCAAATATGTGTGTGTGTATCAATAAATTTATTAAAAACTAAAATTAACACTATTGTATTGTTCATTGCACAGAACTTTGCTTCACACTGTCTTTTGTAAAATGAACTAATGCGTATTAGTTATACTTCAGTAATTGTAAAATGTTATACCTTTATTTTTTTTTACTATTCCTCTCTGACTCATTTGTTTTAAATTTTACATTTTTGTTGTTGTCAAGCTTTATATATTGAAAAGTAATTGGTAAATTGATTTAAAAAAGAGTTTTACTTTTAAATAACGCAGAACATTTATTACCATTTATTTCAGCTTTATGAGATCGTCAACACATTAAAGTCCTTAATGATCTAATATCGTCATATTGCCCACTACTAAGTAAGTTATTTGAAAAACCTTTCTGTGTGCGTTACCGTTGCTGCATCAAATGGCCATTGTAGGTTTCGACAACTTAATATGTTTGAACAAGACAAGCGAATATGTCAGGCTTAGTAAACATATGATGAAGATAAAGCCCCATTTATAATTACCGTAAAACCGCGCTTTTTTTCTCACCCCTAATTAAGACATTACATCCCATCACCGATTTCACACAAAATGCTATCCAACCTATCAGATCAGTGTAAAATCTACTGTAATGAAAATAAATCTGCCCAAGAGGGACAAATGCAATATTGATGTTATTTTAACCACAATGTTTTACGGTGTTTTGATTTTGCTAATAATTTCCTAAAATAATTCTCATTTCATTATTACATCAATTTCCTTTTCAACTGGTCATTCCTAACACTTTTGATAAATGTATCTGAAATTATCCACATCTTTGGTTAGCCTAACTTTAACATTGCATTTATACTGATATCCATACCTTATCCTCCAGCTGCTTCACTCGTTTCCTAAGGAAAGTATTATCTCGCTCAGTCTCTCTCAGTCGCTTTTTGATGTCTTCATAAGCTGTGACGAGGGCAAAATGAGAAGCTACTGATTCATCTCCCGCACACACTGATACAGGGCTCTCTCCCGCAGCAGTGTAGGCTGTCTCATGTTTGAGGATGCAGATGTCATCATCCACAGCCTGGTGTTCCATGGCTGCACAAGCCTTCTATGATGGAGATTGGAGACCTGTGGGATTATAATGCAGAAATTCCTTTTAATATCAAATTTTACAATACAGAGAAAGCTGTTTTATTATATTTTACAGTGCCTGTGCTTTATGCACAGGAAAATCTGGCAACATATTTTATTACTTCCTAGAACATGATTTTTGTCTTTCCAACGCCAAATGTAGACACTCACAAAGAAGTCAAGACTGTTTTTGATTAAGATCAGTTGCTGCTTTGTGGTATCAGCATTGGGACAACACAACCACTAAGACATGGATGGACTATTAAGTGTTCGAGACATGAGACAAAATCATCCTAAAAGGATTTTTAAATCATTTGCTCTCAAAAATGTATAAATATGTTTTATTTTAAGTTTCCCAAAGACTTATCCTTTTTTTAATGTATTTTTATGCTAGCGCATACAGAAGGCTTTAATGCAGCCTCTCAACTGCAAACAACGGTTGAAGAAATGGTAATGTCCTGTAGTTTTTCTTTTTTAAGACAAAAAAAAAGGTTGTGTTTTACCTTGACTAGTTTCGACAACGACTGCCACCTTCCTCAGAAGCTGTCAAACTGACAGTTGTGACGTGTCTTATCAGTTGATGTTTCTTGGCGTAGCTCGCGTGGCGGAGCAGTCATGTGATGTTTCACGCCGACTCCACCCTCCGTCGCTCAATGATCTCCAGAGAAGTGGATCCCATGTGTGGGAAAGTTGAAAAGTTCCTTTGTCTCCGTTTAGTGTGTCCAGTCTGCATTTCCTGATCTCTATTGCTTCTGTTATCCATATTTTGTATTTTTGTTCTTCTCTTCCAATGATGCTTGTTTTGTCTTAGTCCATGATGTTGTTTTCTCGTTTGCAGTGAGCCGATAGGACGGATTTTAGGTTTTCTTGTGTGGCCCTTTCGTTTTCTGCTCTAGTGTAATGTGTTGCTGTTTGCTTGTCACATTCCTTTTGGTGTTCTTTTTTCCTTATGTTGAAAGATCTTCCTGGGTCCCCAACATAGGTTTTATTGCCGGTTTTGCAGTGTATTTCATATATTACATTGCATTTAGTGTCTGGATGTATACTGTCCTTTGGTTGCACTAATTCCTGCCTTAGTTTTTTGTGTGGCTTATTTATTGTACCTATTGGGAATCTTTAAATGTCTCACAATTCGATTCCGTTTTTTTGGGGTGTGCGATTCGATTCAGAATCGATTTTCGGTTAAGAGCGATTTTTGATTCAAAATGATTTGATTGACAATGATTTTTGCTTTAATTTATAGATGTTCAAGGAACCGTTAATGATCTACTCCAGTCTGACTCGCTAATGCTAACTAGTGCTCTACTTGCGGCACAAAGAACGGCTCCATGCTGCAAAAAATCAACTTTTATTGGAATAACTTGATCTGGACTTTTTCCTTCTACTCTCTAATGTGGCAACAACTTAATAGTGTATCAGACCGCGTGGAACCACACTGCCCCTAAGTGGCCAAATCGGGTACAACATGAACAGCGCTCCCAATAAAGGCATACAAACAAAGGTAGGACAGTATGAAATCATTTTAATAAAATCGATTTTGGGACATTTAAAATCGGATCTGAATCGTACTAAATGAGAATCGCGATTCTTATGAGAATAGATTTTTTGGGACACCCCTAATACCTATATTGTGTTTTCTCATTGATCGCTGTATTTGTTCTAATATATGGTAATGTGATTGTTTCCTTGTATTCATTGTGTGTTCTTTTAATTTGTTTATTTTTTGTTCTCTCTTTAGTTTTTTTTTTTTTACCAGATTTTTGCCATTTTCTATTGCCCATCATGGCTGTTGACAATTTTTTTAGTGCTGTTTCTATGTGTTTTTCTTCTCTCTTTCTGTCTTCTATGTCCGTAATGATGCTTGTGCGTTCAAATAATGTTCTAACAACTGACAGTTTGTGTGCAATAGGATGTTCTGAGGTCCAAAGTAGAGCAACGGAGTTGTCGGCGTGGAGCTTCACATGACAGCTCCGCCCAGGAACATCAGCTGATAAGACACATCACAAATGTCAGTTTGACAGGTTCTGAGGAAGGCGGCAGTTGTCGCCGAAACTAGTCAAAGTAAAGCACAACCTTTTTTTTGTCTTAAAAAATAAAAACCACAGGAGATATAGATTAGTAGACAAGATGATTTTTTTTAGCCATTTAAGTGGAAGATACGGACAAAAATGTATCACAGCTTTCCGCTGTTTGGAGAAAATGAAAATAACACAAGCTCGTTTTAACAACCACCTGAGAAGGTGCAAAGATGAGGGAATAACACCACAAAGCCTTGAAATAAAAAAAAAACACTACACACGAGAAATGCACAAAATATAGTTAATAAAGCGAAAAGGAAGTTAGTAAAGGGGGGAATAACAATGGTGTTAAACAAAATCGAAATGTTGAAATGCAACACAGATGAGGAGCTGGCAACTTTTCAATGCACTTATCCTATGGAACAAGAGGAACGAGATAAGGGCATAAACCACCTAAAACAAATATATGAAAAATTATTTCAGAATATAAAACAGCGACACAAACAAATTGAACACATTGATAGAAAGAAAGAAATCCAACTGCTCAACAAACAACTAAAAATGGTTAGCAAACCTATCAAGTTGCATGTGACCAAAAACCAAGGAAAATGTACTAAAAAAGAGATTTAATTTTGCCATAACACCCTCGAAGGATACCACATAAAGATTTCATACTAGCAACAGAATTAGCATGCAACGAAATACAGGATTCAGAATACAATAGATGGATAAAATAAGCAATAGAGATCAGGAAACGGGACCGGACACACTAAACAGGGACAAAGGAACTTTTCAACTTTCCCACACATGGGATCCACTTCTCTGGAGATCATCGAGCGACAGAGGGCGTAGTCGGCATGGAGCGTCACATGACAGTTCTGCCACGCCGGCTACGCCCAGGAACATCAGCTCATAAGACAAGTCATTACTGTCAGTTTGACAGCTTCTGAGGAAGCCGCCAGTCGTCGCCGAAACTAGTCAAGGTAAAGCACCTTTTTTTTTTTGTCTTAAAAAAGAAAAAACACAGGACGATATAGATTTGTAGCCAAGATTATTTGGTAGTTATTGCACAAACGGCCAGCAGGTGGCAGCAGAGCAAAAGAGATCAAGCAGGGGCCATGTTGAAAAAAAGCTAATTTACTCAGTTTTAAATAGATTTGTGAATAATGATGAAGCTTAGCTATATTTTAATGCTGCAAAACAGAAACAGATAGAATAATATTTTTTTCCTGATGTAAGAAGAGACTCTAATCTTTCTTTTTGTCGGTTCCATTTTTTTATAGCAATAGAACCCAATATTCTGTGGGCCTTGCAAAATCAGTCAAAATCCAGTAAAACAGCCGTGGGTGAAGGGGATTGGTTCATTGAAAATGGCTGGGAATGAATGAGTTAATAAAGAGTACATACAATACAAAAAAAATTGTACAAATAATGATTCCAATGATAACTTTGGTAAAACTGCGACGAAAAGGCCTCGTAAAAATGAAATATTTTCGGGAATTTTGTATGCTTCCAGCGTCCATGCATTCATCCACCGGTGTCACCATGTTAGGTTTAGTAGTTTGTCACGCCTCCCGAGTTGTAAACGATTAAAAAGGGGAATAAAACGCTAAAAGAAACTGTTTTGGATGTCCAATCCCGTAGCATGCGGGATAATTTAATATTCTCAGGCATATCCAAGAATACCTATGACAATCCAGAGGCCGAGATAAAAAAAATTATGACGACATTGTAAAAAATTCCTCAGGAGACGGTAAATAATATCTCTTTTCCCCGTGTACATCGTCTTGGAGCCCGTAGGGACAACAAACCCCGTCCTATTAACGCTAAGTTTGAGCATTTTAAACAGAAAGAATTTGTTAAAAGTAATGGACGGGAGCTTAAAGGGACCTCTTTTGGAATGAATGACCAATTCCCAAGAGAGATTAATGAGCGGCAAAAGGTACTGGTTCCTACAATGAGAAAAAATAGGCAGGAGGGTAAACGGACTACGATAGTCGTTGATAAGCTATACATCGACGGTCAACTCTTCCGGAACCCAAACTCCCCTCCCTGGTTGTTCTAATTGGCAACAAAACTTTGTTTGATTATTAGATGTATACATATACTGTATATGTGGTTATAAAACCTAAAATATGAATACTCATTATGCATAGGCTATATTAAAATATAATACTAATACATAACTATATCTAAAATATATTTAAACAAAAAATCATGCTTAGGTTACCAGTTACTGGTGTATTGTTACATGCTTCACCCCCGACTAATTTCCTTCACTTCCACCTCTCTCCCCGTTTTTTCACTGTTATATTCACTTGCACGTTACCTCTGATTTCACACAAATCACATAAACCACCTAACCAATATTAACAAGTAGCTTATACAGATATATACACACAGGGATGTGATTTGACCAAAGTGAAATTATCTGAAAATTTAGCCGGGGGTCTGGGGTCGCTGGCACCCAGCTAGGTCCAGAGCTCATGGGTTTTCCGTGTTTTTAAGTACTTTCAATGCACTCACATGACAAAGAAATAGACAAAACAACAGCATAAATTTTCAATGTATATTGAACTATCCCATATAAAATGGCAGTTTTAGTCAACTCAAAATCAGTCACATTCAAAAACATTGGACTGCCTTTGCTTTTAAAAACTATCACTGAGAATATCATCATATCTAACTAATGTGATTACTAAGTTAACACATAAATAATGTTGAAGATTTCAAATTTCATGAACAAATAATTGTATCATGACCAAATGAAAAGTAACTCATATTAGAGCATACCACAAATGTCTTTGTTATAGCAGAAGATGTTATCTGTCGGAGTCATGTGCATACACAATGAACTACAAAAACTGATATTTATTTTTTTTGGGGGGGGGGGGGGGAGATAAAAAAAAGCGGAAAAATCACATCCCTGTATACACAGGACTGAGTTTATATTGTTTGCATGCATAAATTAGTTCTGGTTTCCTGGAATGTTTGTGGTGCTCGCTCACAAGCAAAAAGAATAAACATTTTTGAATACAAAAAAATTGTACAAATAATGATTCCAATGATAACTTTGGTAAAACTGCGACGAAAAGGCCTCGTAAAAATGAAATATTTTCGGGAATTTCGTAAGCTTCCAGCGTCCATGCATTCATCCACCGGTGTCACCATGTTAGGTTTGGTAGTTTGTCACGCCTCTCGTACTTTTGTCACAGCTGCATATCCCGCCCATGGTGCAACGGATCACAAAAGTCATGGCTCGGATCGGATCACGGATTTGAGCCACGGATTGGATCGTTTTTTTGTATCAGCAAAAAGAAAAAAGAAAAAAGAAAAAAAAGATGAATAGTTCTTCCTCGTCATTTATTATATAAAATGCTTATCCGCACTAAATAAATAAAAAATCTATTCAAAATGTCTAATATAGCCGTTTAATATTTAGTGTTTTCATTTATTTTGTAAAACGCTTTTTCCCATTAAATCAAATAAAAAAATTAATTCAAATGTCTAATATAGCCGTTTAGGACTAAGGAACACAACTTTAAGTGAAATATGAGGCAGAAACATTCTCATTTTATACATGGTCCATGTGTAAAATAAGGTAGTAAAGCCAATGAGTTGCAAGCGTTCCTGAACGTTGCGAAAAGTTGCGTTTCGCCAGGGTTCATAATTGGTCGGAGTATGTCGCATTTGTGTTCGGAGTTATTCGTAATTGTCGCCATTATCACGAATCAATTGTTTCACCAACATGCGCATTTGCTCACAATCCAGTTGTAATTCATCGTATTTGTCATAAATGTGTCTGCAATTTTTTTCCAGAGGTCCCATTCATAAATCAGGCATGAAAACAGGGTTGAAGAAGCTGGCTTCGGGCAGTAGGCGGGGTACACCCTGAACTGGTTCCCAGCCAATCGCAGGGCACACAGTGACGAACAACCATCCACACTCACAATTACACCTATGGACAATTTGGAGTGTTTAATTAAACCGGAGTACCCGGAGAAAACCCACGCAAGCACGGGAGAACAGGTTTCATATTTTCTTCCTTTGAGAAAGAACGAAAAAAAACAGTCACAGGTTACACGCAGCAACCTGTTCGTTTTTGTGGTATTATGAATGAAAAGTGTGTCACCAAAATGTATGCATAAAATATTCTTATGATTGTCTGAAAATAAATATAACTAAATTTGCAGTATTATTATTACAGGGAGTCCTCAAGTTACGGCGGAGTTCTGTTCCTACGCTGGCGATGTAATCCGAATTTCGATTTAAATCGGATTTCCCCTTTAAAGTCGATATTTACAACAAAATACTTTGTACAGTAATGTTAAAAAAACATATTTGCACAGCCTGGAAGAGCCGGATGTTAGATTAATGTATCTTAATTATCCAATTTTTTTGTATTTTATTAATTGTAAAGAATTTATTCAACCTTGTGACCTCTGAACTGTGTGAGTTCGAGACGAATGCAGTCATGAAGCTTCAACACAAGACAGGAAATGTGCCCTCATCACAAGACAAATGACCGGAACATTTTTATGGCTGAGAAGCTTTTAGTGTTAAAGGATGTCTGCTTTGTTGCCTGTGTAATGACTTTTTGTAAATTATTGTCACATTGCTGCTACGTGTTTCCCCAAACCCCTCAGAGCAGTAATGTCCATGTGGTAGGTCAACCCAATAAAAAGAGGAAGAACGACAGAATGTGTCAGAATGGGCAGGAGGTTGTGATCTGCACATTTCTGTTCATTCTCCTCACGAGTCTATATCTCTTGTCTTCCTTCCGTGTCTGTTTATTCAATGTTCTAGGTTGAATAAACCCAACATTAACTTGGTCCTGAGAGCCGGGTGCCAAAAGACCTAAGGAATCCAGCGGGCGTGGTGGACTCCAGAAAGACCATGGCCATGGCACAGACTCCCTTAGCCATCTGTGCTCAAAGTATCAAGCAGATCGAGTTAGTATAATGACTATTTATGGGCATTATATGGCAGCGATGACTCTTTTTGGACAAGATCGGGTAGAAGTCAGTAGTAGAAGTGAGGCGAGGCTTCCTTCACTTTCACCTCCTTACTCGTTTTTTCACTGTTATATTTACTTACACGTCACCTCATATTTTACACAAATTACATAAATCACCTAACCACTTTGAGTCTATCCTATAACATGCCAATATTGATGAATGGCCTATGCAGATATATACACAGGACTGAGTCTATATTGTTTGTATGCATAAATTTGTTCTGGTTTCCTGGAATGTTTGTGGCGCTCGCTCACAGGCAAAAAGAATAAAAACTTTAGACCATCTCTTAAAATTAAAAGCAGATATTTGCCTCCTACAAGAAACCCACCTACAAAAATCTGAAGAAAAATTACTTATTGATAAGAATTTTAGCCAAGCGTACTCTGCCCCTTATAACAGTAGACAAAGAGGAGTCTGTATACTCATACATAAGAATTTACTCTTTACTCTAAATAATACAATAACAGACCCAGAGGGCCGATACATTATTATTCAGGTGACTATATTTAATAAAATATATACACTTGGTAATTTATATGCCCCTAATAATGATGATCCGGCCTTTTTCCATGAATTTTTCTCTCAGCTGTTTGATTTAGCAGCGAACTCTACTATTATTATTGGAGGAGACTTTAACACAGTCTTAAATCCATTAATAGACCGTTCTAATAATACAACATGTACAAGGCGATTACAATCTACTAAAGTAATAGGGGAATATATGGATGATTTTGGCCTCGTCGACAGCTGGAGACTTAAAAACCCAAATAAGAAGGAATTTACCTTATTTTCCGCTGTGCACAGGTCTTTTTCAAGAATTGATTATTTTCTTATGAATGACTCTATTGCTGATAAAACTGTTACAAAAATAAATCCTATTATTATTAGCGACCATGCACCAGTCTCCCTTTCCCTACAAGTTGATTATACCTTTAAACCACCACCGACATGGCGTTTTAACATCTCACTGCTAAACGACGCAGAGTTTGATAAAATTATAAGAAAAGAGTGGGCAGACTTTTTGGAAATAAATGATTAAATTGAACTTAGCTATATGTCTGTAAATAAAACAAGATGTAGTATAATACAATTAGTTTTGAAAAATGCCTGACTGAGCAGACCTAAAAATTCTGCCCCTCCAAGACATGCTCTATCGCAAATTAGGGCCCGAGCAGTGATGGCTACGAGGTCCCTATTGTTTTTGTAATTATGCAGTTGCTTTTGTTAAAAAAAAATAATTGTAAAACCATGTAATTTTTAATAAAAATAATGTTAACCCAGTGATACACGAGGGAACACTGTAGTGCGCCAATTAGAAAAATTAAAACCTGTAAAAATTAAGGTGTTATTAATAATTAATTATATGTAGTGAAAGTTTAAGTGGATAGTAACTGAGTTATGAGCCATGAATGTCTCGACAGTGGGGATATGGTAAACATGGTAACAACACTTTACTACATATTTCAATGTCTTTAATTTTTTTATGTTTGTAGAAGTTTTGTTATATATGGATGATGTTTCTAATATTTTACCATTTCTGTTAGTGTGCATGGATTTTATTGAATTGAACAAATGTAGGAACATTTGAATATTACCAAGTACTAATAACATTTTAAAATGACTTGAAATTGTTCCAGCAAAACACTTTATGGACGTTATTCTTATGGCAAAAGCATTGTGTAAGTATATCATGTTTTCTAAATGGCATACTAGATATGGTAGGTACAAATGAAAGTCACATTGTTAAGAAAAAAAAGAGAAACTAGAGCTGCGGGCAGCTATAAAGAGCCCTCGCAGCCCGGGCCACTTTGGGGTACTTGCACATTGGGGTACTGGCACATTGGGGTACTGGCAGATTCGAAGCAGATTTTTATTTTTATTTTTTAAATGGCATAATAAACCTTTACAAATAGATTTTTTTTTTTTGCCAGGTGTGATGAGTACATATATACATTTAGCATCATTAGTTTTACTCATAGGACAATATTGTCTATAGCGGGCATCATAAATACATAAATAAATAAATAAAAAAGTACATATGTGTGGATAGGGGTGATGCCACTTAATATTTTGAGTGGTGGAAAGTAAAAAAAAAAATATTCATAAATGACTTAGTTATTGCACTTACAAAGAGTATCCAAATTTTAGACAAAATACCTTATGTCTCGCAATGTTTTTTGTCGACCCAAGGGCCAGGTGGCGCTATATTTATAACTGACTATTGTCTTGGAGATAACTTTAGGTTGTAACTACAAGCATACATGTGAAGTTTGGGATTTTTTAGAGCACGTACCGGGGAGTTATTACGCATTTTGTCTTTAATGGCGAAGGAAATATGAAACAAAAAATTATGCCACGCACCCGTCAAATAGAATTTTTAAAAGTCAAGATTTTTTTCCCCCTGTTGATGGGCCAGGTCTTCACATGGTCCATGCCAAGTTTAAAGTCAATCGGATCAAACGTGTAGGAGAAATGGCCAAAAGAATGCCCCCTGTAAATATGCAAAAATTGGCAAAAATGGGACATTCAAAAATTCATAGCTCACTTCCTGTTCATTTTAGCATATGGGTCCAAGAGACTTTTTTTTTAGGTTTTGGGCTCCCTCATATACCAAATTATTTTTCATAGATCTTGCTTTAACGTAAAACCGAGGCTGCTTCGTTAAAAATTTCTAGGGGGTGCTAGTGAGTAATTTTTGTAAAAATCGCACAATACACATTAAAATATTACTCATTTTGCCAGGCCAGATGTGTGTGCCAAGTTTCATGAGTTTCTGTGCATGTTTAGGCCCTCAAAATCGGCGTTGTATTCTTGGCAAACACTGCCTTTCACAGCAATTCGCGAAAACTCACAAACTTCGTGTTGTGACATCATAAAGGCTTAAACATTCTTGTGAGCAAATATGAGGTGGATCCAGTTGATTTGATTGGATAAAAACGTCAAAGAAAAAAACTTTTAAAAAATTGCCATTAGGTGGCGCTATCAGTATGATGAAATATAAGTTTGTAGATGCCTTCAGCACTGGAGTCTCAAATGTGCCGCCATGGCCACGCCCTTTGCCGAAAAGTCACAATATTTGGTGTGGGGCATGATTAACATGTTAAGGCTTCTGTGACAAATGTTCAACTGAATCCCTTTCACGGGCTTGGTGCAGTAGATACAAATGTCAATTTTTGTCACCACTTTGTGGGCAATATAGATATAACCAAATATTATCATATAGATGCCTTCAGGTTGTGAGTATTAACATACATGAGAAGTTTGGGATTTTTTGGAGCATGTACAAGGGAGTTCTTAAACATTTTTTTCCTTTGTGGCGAATATGAAACACAGTTTGAGGCCCCGCCCCCATCATATCGTATTTAGAAAACTCATGAATTGTTTCCCAGTTGTTGTCCCAGGTCTTGAGATGATACAGGCCAAGTTTGAACTCAATTGAAAGTATCGTCTAGGAAAAGGGGTCAAATTTATAACCCCTGTGAATGTGCAAAAATGAGCCAAAATCGGACATTCAACATTTTTTAGCTCACTTCCTGTTCATTTGTAGGTCTTGGGCTCCCTCAAATACCAAAATGTTTTCGTAGATCTTGCTTAAACGTACAACCGGGGCAGCTTCATTAAAATTTTCTAGGGGGCACTAGTGAGTAATTTTTGTAAAAATCGCACAATACACGATAAAATATTGCTCATTTTGCCAGACCAGATGTGTGTGCCAAGCTTCATGAGTTTTTGTGCATGTTTGGCCCTCAAAATCGGCATTGTTTTCCTGGCGAACAGTACCTTGCCACGCCCACAGCGATTGACGAAAACTCACAAACTTTGTGTTATGACATCATGAAGGCCTAAACACTCTTTTGAGCAAATCCTGCAAAAACCTGGGTTTAAGGTACACAGAACATGTCGGAATTTGTAACTTCTGCTCAGAATTTTAAGAAAACCCCATCCTGAAGACTCCAACTCATCAAGGCAGACAAAATTGTTCCTATCCGCTAATCATGTCAACACTATAGTTACATGTTTTGTTATACTTTTACAAAGGTTGGCGGCAAGCGCTCGGGGCACGTACCTCTGGCGTTAGTGTCACAAGCAGCACGGGTCTAACCAGAGAGCAGTCCCAGACTGATATTGTGGAGAACTTCCTCGAGTGAAGCACAAATCAATCTGGCTATTGCCAGGCTGTTAACATGGTACCAGCGAGAACTTTGTAAAAAGTGTCATCATCACCCATGCACTTAAATTAATGTCAGTATAACGCTAGCAAAGGGGTTAGCATAGCAAAGCTTCTACATATTTTACTCAATCACGCCTTGTAATCTCTTCGTGAGAACTTCAATACTCGTAGCTGAAGCAGTGCTTCTTATACACCGCCACGGAGGCTGTGATTACTAATGTAGGAGCAAAAGCGCAATGTATACATGTGCAATGTTAGCCAGCCAAAGCTTGTTGCTATGCTGCCACGTAACTTGGTAGAACCGATCTCGCCTTGACTTAGTACCCCAGCTTGTAGGTAACGTAAGCATCCCACCGAAGCTTTTGGGGGCTTTTTCTGCCGTTGAATTGTCAGAAAAACTTAAAACTACGTGTTTCAATTATGCTAAAACTGCACATTTAGACCCGCAAACTGCTTCACACAGCTGGCACTATTTCAATGAGCCGAAAGGAATATTCAGCATGCTTTGAGCTGGGCTTAAAAAAAAGTTATTTAATAATTACGGGTTTGTTATTTTAGTTAAGTTTTTCAAAGTAGTAGTATTCGTTATTTGCATTAACCCACCTCGTATTCTATTAATTTTCATTGATTACTTTGGCACCGTAAGGTTGTATAATGTATGACGGCTATGTATCATTCACTGCCATGTCCACATGTTCAGGCTGCCACCTGGTGACAGCTATGTTCAACAAACATGCAGAATGAATGCTGTTGTCTGTCAAACAAGTGTTCTCAGTCACTTTTTTTTTTGCTTTTTGCTGTAAGTGACATATGACGATAGAGACGATAGGAAGAAAATGACATGACAGTTTTTTTCAACCGTCTTCACGATAAATATCGTCAATCGGCCAGCACTAATTTGGGGTGAGCATCAAAGTAGGAGTCAGGGACTCAGAGAGTGAACCCAGAATGGTGCAACACATTTATGTGCTTGCTATGTGTTACCAGTGAGTCTCATTAACTATGCAGCTAGCAACAATAATTAGCCAATAAACAACATTAGCTAACTTACCGTTCTTTGTGCAACTTCAGATGTTGAATGAAGTTTGAAGTTGTTGCCTCTCCGTCAGTGATCTAATCTTGGACATACTGCAATTCATTTTTGTTGACCACCTCATAGTTTTTGTACACAAACAACTAGTGGTGCAACTGATCACAAAATTCACGGATCGGATTGTTTAGTTGTTGTTTTTTTAAAACAAAAAACAAAAAACAAAAAAATGAAATCAAATAAATAGAATTTTGTCTTAATTTATTTTATAAAATGCTTTTGCTTATTAAATTTTAAAACATATATTTGAACTCAAAATGTCTAATATGTCCGTTTTAAGTGCTATATAAGACAAGATACATAATTATTTTATACATGGTCCATGTATAAAATAACAAGGTGAAGGTATCCTGCCTTATGTTATATTGCACTTGTAATGCACTTGAAGTTGTGTTCCTAAAATTCAAATGGCCATATTGGACATTTTGAATGTTTTTTTGTTTTGTTTTTAAAGCTAGTGCTTTATAAAATAACTATAAATAAAGGCTAAGTTCTATTCATTAATTTTTAATAATAATAAATACATCTAAGTGCAATTTAAGGCACATTCCCGTCGTTTAAACAGGGAGAGTGGATTACAAAGTTGCATAGGTCCACAATAAGAAAAGCGAGCGACCCAAGCAACAGCTGTGAAACTACGGTTGCTAGCCAGGCACTCGATGCTAACGCTAACATTTAGCTACTAGCCACGAATGCCGGAGACTTGTATCGTATCGCGCAATGATGGTGTAATTAACTTGCGGTTTCTTTGCGTCCTAAATTCTTTATTTAATATACTTTCGGGGTGGCATTATGATGATGGTGGTAGAAAATATGTCATTTCAATAAAAACGTTGATAATGCAAGCCAAAATGTCAAAGGGAAGTAGTCAAGCTGGCGTTCACGCCACCATGCAGGCAAACTTCAAAGTAAAATCAACCAAGGCTATTGCATTGGTGTCAATGTATTATTTGGTCAGCTTTATTTTGAAGTTTGCTTTAGCGTAGGCGGGGTGTGTTTGCGCCTTTCTTGACATGTCTGAATGACGGTGCTGTGTCACTGTCAGCCTAGATCACACACGGACACACACACACACACCGAGATGAAATTACTCGTTAACATACATTTTAATCTTTTTGTTTTGGTGGAAGAAGCAAGTCTTTTCAAGTCAAAGGGCTCAAGTCCGATTGAAGTCACAAGTCATTGTTGGTCAAGTCCAAGTCGAGTTGCAAGTCTTTTAACATTTTTTTCAAGTTGCGTCTAAAGTTGTCAAATTCATGACTTGAGTCTGACTCGAGTCCAAGTCACATGACTTGAGTCTACACCTATGGGTCTAACCACGCTGTAGAGAATGAAGGAGCAAGCAGCACGAGAGGCATCTGCTTAATGTGAAAAATAGAACAACTTTCAGTAGATGTTTGTAACTCTTTTCTTTTAAGCTATATGTCTTATAGCATGTATGTACTTAATGACAGCTGAATTTATTGAAATAAACTTTAAACATATGTGGAAATTTCTACATTACCTTTGTTTTTATTTTAACCAACAGGGGGGGTTGCGGTCAGAGTGAGATCCTAATAAGAAACAAGTACCAGTGCTTTCAGAAATAAGGGGGACAATGAATAACCAAAAATAAACACCAATCACTGCGTTTTATCAAAAACAACGTAACTTGCCGGGATGTGGCAGTTAATTGTTGAATACAGTCCCAATAATAAAATATTAACATCTACACCTGCCAAAAAATGATAAAAGGCATTTGCTCTTACCTGAATCAAGGTAATGCACTATAGGAAAATCCTTTACTTTATTTAAAATGTAAATTTCATGTACATTCTACATAATAATTTATATTTATGTAAATTTGTTGTTCATAATTGATTCTTCATATACATATACAAATAAGTGTGATTACATTATGTGTGATTTATTGCTTAGTCATTATTTCAATTAAAATTTTACAATGGATATTTTTTACACATGTACGCACATATCTACAGGGATTTTCCTGGCTCAAATTGAGGTAGAGGTGGCACCATCCTGACTATGATGGGCGACTACCGATAACAGGTATCGGTGCCAATACCAGTCTTATTTTAAGGAATCGGTGACAATACCATTATTGGCCGCCCTGCTCTAGCCATTTTACAAACAGCAACAAGAAATTAGAAATTATATGAATTGCCATTAATTTCATGCAATGTTAAGGAAAAATAATATATTGGGGTATAAAGATCTTTCTTTAAAATCATCTGTCATTTTTGAGTGGGCAATTTTATTTACTCGTGATATCGGTATTTGGTATCAGTATCGGTGACTACTCAAGGTCTCGAACATCCCTAATCCTGACCATGCGCTATGTGCTACGTGCATGTATTCTGTAAATTAACAGACTCGCTTTCATTTTTTTTACAGGCAACATATAATACACCCATGTTCCAATAATAATTACGATGATAATTGTTCCAATAAGAATATGACTTATCATGTTAAAGGATTCATTTATTAAAACGGTTCTGCCGTAACATTTCGCAAGTGAGAACTGGGAAGCATTGGTCACTGGGAAGCATTGGTCACTGTTTTTTCCAGGATTCAAAATAAGAATTTCCGTTGCATGATGTGGTGACGTTTTACAGTATAGCCCATCAAATGCACAGAAGCTTTCACATATAGATGAAAAATCTATTTCCAGGTTTACCAGGAAGACAAGCAGGCTCCCGCCAGCCAGCCATTGTCATGTCAAATATGCACAATATATATACTGACTACAAACATTTTGCATTTCCACCGTGGATGAAATATTGCCGTCATGATTTTGCTACACGAAGTTCACAGAGAGCGCTCATTCATTCTGAATGCAGAGCACAAATGGAACTCACCATCAGTCTTATTCATTTTGGACACGTCTCAGAGTCAACGGCTAGTAGTCCTCACTCAACCTGGCAGCTTAAGGCTTCCTGCGGTCCCTAAGGCCTCCACACCCGAAGCTGGACGCATGACCACGGGCCGGGCGAGCACCGAGGGAGGCTCCGTGCTCGGTTGGCTGGAGCAAAATAAGTCAGCCGCGACCCGCAATTTTTTTTAACTACAACCATTGAAAATTCATCCACTAGTACATATTAAATTGTAATTATAGTTCAGCGTTGTTGTAAAACACTATTGTTTATTTTATATATTGTGTTTTGACTTTGGCGATGATTGCTGAACCAGGAAATGGCCATGTGCAACAGTTGCTCCATGATCTGTTTCTTCTTCGGTACAAAAAAAGTAAAAAAATAAATAAAATAAAAAAAAGGCAGTTTCTTCTTCGGTTGTTGCTTAAGGTCTTTCCTGTGCACTGCTGTTGATATAGCGCCTCCATAATGGCGCAATGCTGCAACTGCAGTTAAAATAAGTTGCTGCCAAGCTAGGGCGCTACTGCTGTGTTGAGCGAAATCGCTCAGGCTGTAGGCGGAGAGCAAATTAGGTGGTGGCTGCCGCCTCCACATTTTCTACATACACATACATACTACGGCTAAGCGGTTTGACAAAACGCGATTACGTAATCGTGAGAAGCTGCGATTTAAATGCGCATTGAAACAGAGAGGAAAGAGGGAAAGGGGGGAAGCAGGAACATCACCGCTGTAACTAAAGCCTGGCGCCATAAGTGCACGTAATTTTTTTTGACGCATGAGACCTTGAGACAAGTGTCTAACATGTTTAATCTGTTTAAACAACACTTCACCTTTGTCAGTTATAACTTTTCGGCTGCCGTAGTGTTGCGCATTTTGTAAACTGAGTGCACACATAAGTGTGAGGCAGCGGCTGATAAATCTGAGTTGTCCTATATATTGAGGCTAAATAGTTCTGTATGTGTCCATATGTTGTGTCCGATTTTATGAATGAAAATTAGGACGGACGAAATGATTATTGCTCGTCATTACTCACTGTCATTAAAGTGCCGTCGTCGCAGCCTCTTTTAATGTACAGTACATGTATTGTAGCGTTGATGAACTAATCAGGCCAAGCGGCAAACAAACAACAAACAACAATTTTCAAGTAACTGTCGGCCGTAACCACGCCAGAATAGAACAGCTACGAATGTGCTTACTTTACCAAAACAAAAGTCTGTGTTGCGTTCACAGACCGTCCAGAATATGGAAAACTACCCAACCAGTGACCCACCCACAAGGATTGCTACAGAATGCTAGTTTTTTTTTTTATTATTATTATCAAATGGGAAAATGTTACCTCATATAAGCAAGTATTAATATTTTTCAAAGGAAAACAAAACTTATATTACTATTACTAGAATCGTCTTTATGAGTCTGATAATTCTGATTTCATGTAAATCAACTAGCCTTCGAGATTTTACTCAGACCTACAAAGTTGATACAAACTAGGGGTGATTGAAAATCCTGCATCTTCAAATCCTGTATCTTCGGTACATAAACAAGCATCTTCAGTAAGTAAACAATCAATGAATCCATAATTTTAAACGTTTTGCTTATGCGAGATCTTGGACAAAACGTATTGACTTTGTATTCGCAAGGCATATGAGCGGCTTTAACCCCTAGAAGTATTATTCAATGAGAAGGAATTGACATATAATGTAGATAAGAATGCATTCGCTGGAGACCGAAGCCCAGATAGCGCCATGCTAACATATCTGCAGCATTCGGCAAACGCAACCGTTTGCTTTGAGCACACGACTTACTAACCTTGTTAAAACGCTGTCCTCGGTTAGAGGTCTGATGTCCAAGATGGTACTGTCATTTATTATTGCTAAAAGCCACGTATTTGTCAGGAAAATAATGCACTGACGCTGGACACTGGAACCCCAACAGAGCAGACAGAGGAGGAAAAAAAAAACTTCCGGGATTGACGCCACTGAAGGTAATCTTTTTCAAAACAAAAGCCTGCAATGTTTCATAGAGCCAAATGTCTGAAATTTAATCAATGCTAAGTATTTTTGGTGGATGGTGCGTGTCGCTTTTGGTCATTGGATATTACGTTAGGAAACATAGATTGAAAATAGAAAAAATACTCGTTATTTAATTTTCGTTTTGAAATAGATTAAAATACAGCAGTTTGGCTGTCTGGAACGGGTAAGGATAAGTCTTATTAGTTTGATTTTCAATTTACAGTATACTTCAGAAACGAAAATAGGATGTGGCAGGAGACAAAATCGAAAAACGGCCTGTATTTTTGTTTTGATTGCCGGAAGTTGTCACCGCAAGCATTTCACATACTGGTCAGGAGATGGCGGCAGCATGGCGTTCGAAAAAGATGTTGTGTTCTGTAATGCTTCATCAACATCTTAAATACCACAAACGCTAAGTACAATTAGCGAAAACTGTTGGTAAACCTTTGGTGAAATAAAGAAAAGAAAGAAAGAAAGAAAACAAACAATACAATTATTATTATTAATATTATTATAATTGTTGTTATTTTAAACAAAATATAAATAAATAAATGTTATTTTATTTTATTTTTTAAATCATGAAACAGGCCTGGACAATAAATGATGGTGCCCCTAAGACAGAAAATAATTTGACTATAGGGACATGTTCAAGGTGTGCCGATGAGCATCACAAATATCTTCAAACTTGTAAGACAGCGGTCATCTGGGCAACATTTTCTGACATATTCTCGAGTATCACTTTAAGTTTGGTAATGACTGCATTCTCAGGGTTTGACTTGTCAGAAAATGGGCAAAAAATGCTCTTCCCAAGTCCAATCTCCATGATATCGTGTTTTGCTTAAAACACAAAGAAAAGGAAATCAGAAGTATTCACATTTGAAGTATATTGAGAATCTGAGGATCTGGACTCTTTAAAATTATAAAGAAAAAAATTGTTTTTACGCCTAAAAGATACACCCAGAAGTAAATTTGAAGCTGTTTTTGGAGTATCAGCATGATTTTGATCTCTTTTTTGAGATAATACTTTGAATTTTTCTCCACAACCGACTCACATATTTCTGTTCAAGTCGTGCGCCCGCAGCACCTAATCCAACTGACTGCGGCCTCTCAGTCGCGCAAGCACTTCACCACCAATCGGGACTTGTGCCATCCAAGGACCTGCTGCGGCCTCCACGCCGCGCACGGACCTTGCCACTAACCTGCAGAAGCCTCTCAGCCGTGCGCTCATCACCATCAGCCAGAGACTCCGGTGCAGCATTCCAGCTACGTGCACGCCAAACGCCCTCGCCTCCAACTGAGTTTTTCTTCAACTGAGGATCGACGCTCGCCGAGTCCCTCGCTCTCCCGTGCACCTGAACCAGTCCATAAGTGCGCCTTCATTGCAATCTGACCATACCACTGGTGCAACGCTTTCATCCAAATATAGAAGGTTTGACAGGTCAAAATGCTTCCATTTATTTTCCCCATCCACCTTTTTCATTACCTTCTTATCTTAGTTAGGTTGCATGCTTTCTTTTTATCTTCGATTCACATTTTTTTTCCCGTTTCATTAATAAGTTAGGCTGTGGCTGATATAAAGTATGTGTGTGTTTACTAAATACATTTGTTGTCTAGAGATTCAATTTCTAATAATCATTTGTGTTTTCTGAGTGGATTAGTAATTCTCTTTTTAAAGCAAAGAACTCCATAATTAACTATAGTAGCAACTTCAGATTATGAATAGTTGATAATAGTATTTTTATCGTTTATTTTGCTCCTACAACCAAGCAAAATCAACGTGGTGCCCCCAGAGGTTGCTAAGGAAATTACAACTCCCCCAGTACCATCTAAATTTCTTGTTTGGCATTACGGCAACCCAAATAATCGCTACAGCCTATACTGTAATTGTAATGGACGCCATAAGAGGGATAAATAATATCATGGGAAACAAAAACTGAATAACCCCCCACCTCGTCAAAATTATAGATTATAATATAGAAAGTATAGAAGTACAAATTAGCTTTTTGTTGCCAATACTTTGTTTTTAATTTTGCCTCTCAACATGACCTAAATACGTTGATGAAACCCCCAGTACTATCACATTTAATCAAAAACCTGTAGGCTATATTTCAAAGGCTTTTTTTTTTTTTTTTTTGCGAAAAGGCATCTTCAGTTTTGACAGAAAGTATTAAAGAGGAAAAAGAATGACCTGCAAAATCATGCTGCCCGGATCTGGAATTGATCTGGGGTTACATGCATTACTATTCTCAGCCCATTATGCGGGTGCGTTGAACCAACCTTCGCATACAAGAGTATTGATGACATTTTATTATGTAAGTCGATGAAGCAGCAGCCAGGGCAATTTTACGAAGTATACTTAGGTTGGATTTATTTAACATTTGTTAACATTGTTAACATTTTTAATTCTTTATTTTATATTTTAACCATTTTGAATTTAGTTATAGATGTGTAGATGCACATCTACACAGGTGTAATAATGTCAAACTCAATATAACTCGACCTTAACCTATCTGTTATCTTGTTTTGTCTAAATTCCCTGTTTTGTCCTGTTTGTGAAAATTCAAGTTCAATCTAGCATACTGAGATTCTGGTTTGTCTAAATGTGAAAGTTCAATCTAGCATACTGTGAGAATGGAATCTGTTTTGTATAAATGTGAAAGATCAACCTAGCATACTGTGAGAATGTAATCTGATTTTCGTATTTGATGGGAGGAGAGAGGCGTTTTTCTGTACAAACTCTGATTGTAATAAAAGGGCTGTGTCTCCTGGGGGGAGGGACACACATTCTTGGATGGCACTGCTTGGGTGATATGCAATTGTGTGACCAGAGATCTCTGTAATAAATCCACCTTGCAAGGACCCTTTTCACAAGAATCTCATCTTTGATTTATTTGAACACGCAAAAGATTACAAAACATATTATAATCGTTCAAATGGTGACCCTGACGTGACAATACATTTTTATATAGTGCAATGCTTGTATTTAATTTTAGAAAAGAGATAACATGTTCACTTAAGCCTCGTTTCCACCGACGTTATCTACTCTGCTCTGTTTGGCTCTACACAAAAAAGCAGTGCGTCTCCACTGCCACGGCCACCACCCGGGACTACCACGGCCACCACCCGGGAGCCCTTCCTCACCTTGCCAGTGATGTCATGCTAAAGCGACCGCAGCTAGCGTGCACCGCACACACAGGCAAAAAACAATGGAGAGCGCAAACAATGGTTTGTGCCTGTTTATTTCAGCCTGAAGACATCGAATGAATATTGCAGCAACCAGAAGACTGCATTCAATAATGTTAAAAAGGTTTGCACCTTCTCGAAAGTCCAAGCCTTGATCTGTTTGGAAGCCATTGTTGTCATCGTTAATGGCAGCTGTTTTCCCGGGGTGGTGGTTTGTGCAGCTGCACATTGATGACAACATGTCTCGACCCAATCTTTGGCCTCTGAAGGAATTGTTTGATTACTATATTAAGTGTAATCTTTGCGTGTTCAAAATAATTGTATCCGAGATCTGATGAACAAGGTTCCTTGCAAGGATTTATTTAAAAGCTTCCAAAGACACCGTTAGGACACCACATCTGAATGCAACGTGATGACCCCAAGTGTGTGACAATCTACAGAACATCGACTCATTTATACTCAAAAGATAAAAGGTTCCTCTTCCCCTCCTAAGTTGATTAAAGGACAGACATGTCGACTCCTAGTGAACAAATGTGTGATGTTATTAGTAAGCAGACGTTTACATACAGACATGTTGATTCCAGGTTAAACAAAGGTGTAATGTTTTTAGTAAACAGACATTTACATACAGTTCCCCTTCTTGACTGGGGGAACAAATGCAATCAGGACCTAACCCCAGACTTTTAGACTCCAATGACAAAAGGCTCTGATAACATCATGCACATTCCTATCTTCTATAGCTTTGAGGGTGAGAGGATAAAAATAAAGTTCACAAAATCATTATCCCACTGTATTCTATTAAACACTCACGATTATATCACATCTATATGTCTATAAGTAAATTCAAAAACAGTAAAACCACAAATTGAAAATATTAAATGTCTTCACCTCCAAAATAATTACGTCATGTTTTGGAGCTAGGCTACTTTTTTTTAGAACCGCAAAGGAGCAGGTACCAGAAAAAGCGAGTAGAGTAGAGAAGAGCCGGGGCTTTTGCAGAGTAGAGTAGAGTAGATTAGATACTGGCGGTGGAAACGAGGCTTTAATGTGACGTTTTGAGGCATAATGAAACGCGAAATGCAACTGTCTCGTGACATCCTGATTCTGAGGCAGATTTAGGAACGCGATGATTTGAATCAAAAGTTCCGCCAGTGTTCCGGTACGTACCAAAACACAGTTTCGATTTTGCCATCACTACATTTAAACCACGTTTAAAGGGAGTATTGCTGGTTCGCAATAATGATCCATGTCGATCCCTGCAGGTCGAACACCTCGCCGCCACCTCCACGACCATGCCTCTTTCGGTAACCAACGAGGGCACCAACCACTATTGCCTCTACTGTCAAAATGCCTATGTAAAAATCGCTTGCCACCTTGAAAGCGTCCATGCGGATCGCAACAAAGTAGCTAGTTTTGTGGGTCTTGCAAAGGGGTCTGTTGAGCGGAGGCGACAGATAAATGCGCTGCGCAACTGAGGCGACAATGAGCACAACAGCCGGATATCGGTGGCTGGCACGGGTCAGCTCGTAGCCCGGAGGAGGCCAAAGGCCGACATCGAGCACTTTAACTACATGCATTTTATTTATTGCAGTGGGCTTTTCCTCCGCCGAGCCTTATGGCACCATGTCCGCATTTGCCCACTTAAGCCCGAGCAGCGTCCAGCTTCTTCAGGTAAAAATCAACTACAGTCCCTACATGCCTTGCGCCGACAACCACCGCAGGGATGTAGCCAGTGCCAGAGTTAGTTAGTTCTATGGTCGCCGACGCAGTCACGGAAACGGTCATTTCCGATAAGCTCATTTTGGGTGGTACTTTGCACAGTAACATCACACGTGCGCGCTAGACTGCGTCAGATCGGCCAATTTGCACTCCAGGCGCTGCATGTTGATCCAGAAACCAGCCTCACAAACATAATCAACCCATGGAAGTATATGTTGGTGGTCGGAATAGTCAAGATAACATATGAGTACAAGCCGCTCCGATCCAAGTTCTTGTTACTGGCTTTGGTGTCAAAGCTCGGGCACATTTGGTAACAAGCCAGCTGGAGAGCAACTGAATTCCGCAACATACATGGCACCCGTTACTCAGTTCTGCCCGCCGGCACCCGTTACTCAGTTCTGCCTGCCGGAACTTGAGCAAAGCCGGCCGCCGGAAGAACGTTGCCCTCCTGCTTGAAGAAGATGTCACAAAGCTGCACGCCTTCCTGAAAGAATGCCGTTGCTGCTTATAGAGTCGTTGACCCGGAGTGCAACACCCATTGTCTGGCGTGAATTCTCCAAGGTATGCCTCACAGAATGCTTCGCTCTCAACCGGCGCCAAGCAGGCGAGGTATTGGCAATGCTGTTGTCCAATTTCACAAAGCATGAAAGCGGGGGCGAGCGGCAAGATGGCTTTAATTGTGCGTTGTAAGAGAGACTTGTTTGAGCGCTTGTGTCTATTCGTGGGAAATGCCAGCGCCGGTTCTAATTACGCCAGATGATGAAAAGCCTTCAACTCCTGGTCGAGAAACGAGAATCTTGTGGCGTACTACCGCAAAACACTTAACTGTTCGCAATGCAAGGCTCACTACAGCACATCCATGGATGTGATTCTTTACGCAAACACGCAAATGCATGCGAAGCTGAATTCCCACAGAGACTCAGAAGCGCGGAGCAACCCTAGCCACCGCGCTTGACTTTGAAGTTGAAATGGACCAACTCGCTGATTTTATGGGGCATAACATCCGCGTGCATCGCCAATACTACCGGCTTCTGGGAAAAGTCTTCCAGGTGGTGAAGTTGAGCAAATATTACTTGGCCCCAGCAAACATTCAAATACACAATTACCTATGAAAAAGCCTCAGGGTCGGAATCGCCCATTGAAAGAAATGGTGGGCTACCATGGGTCGAAATCCCCCATTGGAATGAATGGCGGGCGACCAGTCGGAATCCCCCATTGAAATGAATGGCCGGGATAAGTGCACCGCGTCGGAGCCTGGGCGGCCAGGTCCCAACAACAGCGATGACGACCGTGTGTGTGTGTGTGTGTGTGTGTGTGAATGTGAGGCTTAAATTGTAAGGCGTTTTGGGCACTATGTGGTGTTGTCAAAGGCGCTTGAAAAAGCAGTCCATTTACCCCCCTTAGGCTTATTATAAAAAATTGTAATTGTGATTATGATGTGTTTCCCATGGGCTCATGGGAGGGGAGAAAGGGGTTGGGTGCAAATCTGGGCAGCAGCTAATGGCGGGGACCTTGGCGGTCCGATCCCCGGCTACAGAAGCTAGCTTTTGGGACATAGAATGTAGAGATGGGAATCGAAAACAGGTTCTTGTTGATAACCGGCTCTCAGTGTTTCAATTCCTTGGCATTGTTTGCCGTTTTTGCTAACAATTCCCTTATTGGTTCCGTGTGGGACGATGACGTCACCACCTACGCAAGTTGCGCGACATTTGCGTGCGCGCTAAGCAACAAACATGGCGGCACGCTCGAAATGTTGTTGACATCTTCCAAGAAAAGTTAACAACAGGCCAACTGTCAATGTTTGCAAATTGGATATATCGTCGAAGGGAGGAAACACTACCACTATTTAAGAGATTTGCACACACAGCATGCGATGACTGTCTGTCGTATTTGTGAGCGCTCCGGAGTCCCGGTGGGATCAACACAGCAGCAACGTCTGCCAGCAATGCAAGCCTTCTCTCCTATCAACACTCCAGGTACTGGTAGTAGCTATATTAGTTTGCATTTATGTGAAACGTGCCGTTAGTAACTGTTCATGTTAAAGCCTGTATCTCACTAAACCGCGCCGGTTTGCGAGGGTAAACGCCGCAGCCCGCGACTGTTGTGTTTTTTTTAAATTTTTTATCAGGGTTCATTCAAGGTTGCAAAAAACTCTAAAAACACTTTACTTCCACACGACCACACTGACTCACTTGTGTCACACACCAGTCTACTGGCTGCGTCTCTTTTGACTGAGGCAGGAATGAGGAGTTTTTGAGTACTCAATTCATATTGATGATATATGAGTGTTGAAATGTTACTGGAGTAAGACATTATTGTCACTAAATAATATAGGTTGTATTTTGTAAATTTCTACAAAAGATGATTTTAAAAGATATATATAGTTGTGTTTATTCTAAATCTTTTTTTCTTAAATCTTTTTTCTTTCTTTCTTTGCTTTTTTTCTGGGGACCCCATGACCAAGTCCTCGAATGTGGACCTCTTAAAACTTCACTGTTGAGTTTGTAAGGCCATGTTACTTTTAAACATGTCTCTTGTTTACACATACAACTAAAGACATAAAAGAGTGGATGCTAATCTGTTTATTCATCTTTTTACCAAAAAAGAATCGATAACAGAGTAAAGAATTCAATTGCTAAGCAGAATTGAAAACGGAATTGGAATCATAAAAATCTTATCAATTCCCATCCCTAATGGAATGCCACCTCTCTGGCAGGGAAGGAGCCCGAGCGAGTGTATGAGGCAGAGAAATTTCACTCTGGAGTTGCCCACGGTGAGAGGCGCAGAGCAGGTGTGGGCATACTGATTGCCACCTGGCTTGTCACTTGTACGTTGGGGTTCACCCCGGTAGACGGGAGGGTAGCCTCCCTCCGCCTTTGGGTGGGAGGACAGGTCCCGACTGTTGTTTGTGCCTATAAAACAAAGAGCAGTTCAGAGTACCCACCCGTTTTGGAGTTCAACGGTGGGGGAAGATGCCGGTCAGACCTGGCAGACCCAAACGTATTGTGAGGGTTTACTGGGAACGTCTGGTGGAATCCCCTGTCAGAAGGAGTTTCAATGCCCACCTCCGGCAGAACTTCTCTCTTGTCCCGGGGGAGGCGGGGGACATTGAGTCAGAGTAGACCATGTTCCGCGCCTCCATTGTTGATGTGGCCGATCGGAGTTGTGGCTGTAAGGTGGTCGGTGGCTGTTGTGGCGGCAATCCTTGAACCCGCCGGTGGACACCAGCCGTAAGGAATGCCGTCAAGCTGAAGAAGGAGTCCTACCAGTCCTTGTTGGCCTGTGGGACTCCAAAGGCAGCTGGCAGGTACCGGCTGGCCAAGCCGAACGCGGCTTTGGCGGTTGCTGGGGCAAAAACTCGGACATGGGAGGAGTTTGGTGAAGCCAAGGAATAAGACTTCCGGACAGCTTTGAGGAAATTCTGGTCCACCATCCGGCGTCTCAGGAGAGGAAAGCAGTGCACCTTTAACATTGTATATAGTGGAGATTGGGTGCTGCTGACCTTGACTCGGTGACTTGACTTTGTCGTGAGTCGGTGAGAATACTTCGAAGTCCACCGTGACTCGTCTTCCTTTGAGGAAGCAGAGTTGTTTGTTTGTGTTTGTTTTTTAATGTTAAATTTTCCTTTCAGACAATCATAGAGACAACAATCACTTTTCACATACAATTATACCCGAAAAGAAAAAGGGCTGACGGGATGAAGCCGAAGCTTAAAAGAGACGTAGAAAATCAGAGTGGTAATTTGTCACATATAGTTGTGTGGATTATCAAGTTGTTGATTGGTGCAAGTGTCCGTCATCCCAATAGTCTTTGTTAATCAAAACATTAATTTGTTCTCTTGTTGATCAGTTTGGTCCAGTAACATTGGATAGCTAAGGATAAATGGCAGCCGGCAACCAGCCTCACCCTTCAGTCGGTTCCTCCCTCGTCTCGATTTCTGTTAATCGCTGCGTTCCGACGAGCAATCATCTCCAGGTTGTTCAGCTTTGTAGACAAGTTCGTTGCCATTCTGTTCTTGGCGATGTTGGATGCAGCTAGGTCATTCTTCACCTGTGACATGTCGTCACAGGCCTTGGACATGTCGTCACAGGCCTTGGACAAGTCGGCTTGCACTCCAGTGATGGTGCTCAGAGCCACAGTGGAAATTTACACTGCCTTTTTTTCCCCATCCTGCATTTGTTTGAGGATTTGATGCAGCCAGAGGACTCCAATCCTTCGCAGAAGCATCTCAGCCACCAGCGTGATGAACTGGTAGATGTCCTCTGCATCTTCCACTTAGAGTGAGGCTAGACACAGCGGCCGCCATCTTCCCCAGCTATCTTCAGCAAATCCAGACATGAAACTCCACCCGGACATGAGCGTTGTCCAGGTCCAGTTCTCATTGTTGAGAAGATCTTGTCAAGAGTACTTAAAGACCAATTTATTAGTTTCATGTTGTTTTTCAGGCTAGAATCAGTTCTTATTTCAGCAATCAGGTGGGAGAGACTGGCTTTTCAAAGAAGTAACAGCTCCCAAGTGACTAACAGTACTTGAAAGATAACGGTTCAGCTGTGTGTGTGTTTAGGAACGCCAATCCTTGTAAATTCAGGGTTTTCATCCAGATTGTGACCTTATGTGCCAATGTCATCATATCAGAATTTATGGATCGTGATCAGTGTATCTTTTGAATATAAGTTCTTTATACTTTTTTTAAATTTATTTTTTTAAGTCAGCCAATGTCCCTTTTGTTGGTGAAGTGAATCTTCTGTTTCAATTTAATTATAACTGTTTTGATTTAGTTATAACTATTTAGAATTGGACATAATTGCTTTGATTTACTCAGTATAGTTCTGTGTGAGAATTCAAAGGATGTGAGGGTGTGGCTTTTCACACAATCCTGAACCATTTTGTGGGGGTTAAGCAAATGTGTTAATTAGATCTCTTTGTGTTTTACAACCAGTGCCAGCATGTCTGGCTCTGAAAACAAAGTCAATCTTTATCTGATCTTCTGTGTTCCATCTTGTGACTCTCTGAGAGGAGAGCAGAGAGAGGGAGGGAATTTAGGATTGGTGGAATAAGACAGGGAGGGACTTTCAGAAGGACGGAAGAATATTAGTGACTAGCTCTGGGAGGGGCGTTACAGATGAGAAAGAAGATGGAGGCGTTTGGCCGCTCTCTCTCTCTCTGTCCATAAGATTATGAGAATAAATCCTTAAGGAAAAGCCTGAATTCACCGATCTCATTGTCTGTTTTGATAATCAACATGATGAACACGGGAAACAAAGAAACACATTCCTTCATTGGTTACTCCAAAGTCTAAGTTATTCCATTGCTGAACACCAGTAGAGATTGATGCCTGTATTGTAACCATTGAATCTCGTACTGCGTAAAGTCCTTTATCTAACAGATTATCTTATAAAATGGTAATATCTTGCTGTGCGGTCGGTTGTACAGACAGACAAAGGAAAAAAACAAATGTTGCTTTTTGATCACATACCTACTATTGAAGACAAAAGACGTCGATTGATAGCAGCAATCAACAGAAAGGACTGGCAGTATTTATGGATTTGCAGCGTTCATTTTTTGCGAGGTTAGTAGATAAATGTTGCAATTAGAAGATAAATGTTCATACATTTTACTAGTAAACGTACACCCTAACAAAGATTGTAACAGAGGTGTCGAATTGCGTGTTTCAAGTCACATTAATGAGCCTGATAGCGTCCACTCCAACTGCACGAACACACATCTTAAATTTAAAATGTACCATCTTCAAAACTATTAAGTGCATTTGACTTTTTAATAATGGGGGATTTTGTCTTTGTGCTTGGAGTTTTTCACTCTGGAGCCGGAGTCATATTCATGAAATTACTGTATAGCTTGCCACTAGGATAGTCATTTGTTCCATGCTGTGATTTCGTCGTCCATGACCTTTTTTTTTTTTTTTTTTTTATAAATGTGTCTCATGAGAAGGTGGAAAATGTGGTGTTTCTTTGGAAGAATGGCTGGATGAACTGGTTCAAGTGGCCTTGCTAGGTTGCTTAATCTTCCTTCCACCCGCATATTTCCTTTTTCCTTCTGTGGCTCTAATGAATAGACAGGGCTATTCCTTTTGACGCTTGATTCTCCCTTTTGCAGGGCAGCCACTTCCTCTGGAAATCCTTGAGTCTGACAGAAGCGTATAATGGCGGTTTCTGCAGTCTTCAGGTCATCTGTGGACAAAGTTCCAATGTTCAAGCTTTCTTTGAATTTCACCATTTGTTTTTCGGCCAACCTTGGAGCTCTAGCAGACATTTTGACTTCTTTTTGCTTGTTCTTAATTTGAATGAGTAGAGTTTTCAGTTTGAGAAACCAAGCTACTGCGCTTTGCAGATCATTCCAGTCAGAATAGTAATGCAGGAGAGTGTTTGTGGCATCACAGTCCTTGGTTAGCAATGTGTTAACAGTGATTTTGGTTCTTTTAACTTCAAGATCTTCTGAACTAAGCGGGTAAGAGTCGATCTGAGGTTTAGGTAAATTATTCTCATTTGCCTTTAAGAACGCAGGGCCTTTGAACCAACTGCAGTCAAGGAAGGTTGCAGCAGCCAACCCTCGTGAAGCATGGTTTGCAGGGTTGAGCTTTGTTCCAAAATATCTCCACTGCGTAACTTGTGTTGTTTCCCTGATCCTGCTGACTCTGTTTGCTACAAATGTTTTGTATCTTTGACTGTCATTCATGATGTATTCAGAATACAGACATGATGTCTGTCCAAAAGACAGAAGTTTCAAGCCATATCATAAGTTCTGTGGTCAGAATCTTATCCATCTTCACTGCCAGTGCTGAGGCAGTTAGTTCCATTCTGGGGATGGTCATCTGTTTTATTGGGGCCACACGAACTTTCCCCATTATGAAGGCCATGTGGACCTCGTTCTTATCATTGGTTAGTCGTATATATAGCTCACTGTTCCATATCCTTTCTCTGAGGCATCACAGAAGTGGTGCAGTTGGGCACCGGTCTGTTGTTCAATTGTTCAATTCTGCAATCTGTTCGAGTCCCAGCAATCATTCTTTCCAGGATCATACAATGCGTGGTGGCAACTCATCGTCCCACCCATAATTGTTCTTGCAACACTCCTGCAGGATATGTTTGGCAGTGAACACAAAAGGAGCTATGAATCCCAATGGATCATACACAGATGCAGCAGTGGACAGTATGCCTCTTCTTGTACACATGGTTGCTTCTTCAACGATACACTGAACTTGAAAGTGTCAATGTCTGCATTCCACTGAACGCCTAAGGCTCGTTTCCACAGGTAGGGTTTCAGTGTCCAGATCCCGGTCTTTTGCCACTTTGTCCCGGTCCTTTCTTGGGATGGAGGCCAGCACAGCTTTGCTGTTGCTCATCCACTGTGTGAGATTGAATCCTTCCTTTTTTTTCTGAGAGCTCAGTATTGTTCATTCGGTAATCTTACCAATTCGACACATCATCATTACTCTCTCTCTGTCTTTTTTTTCTCTTTTTCTTTGTATGTGCCTGAGTATCTGCGCGAGTATGTGCGGGTATGTGTGTGCATATGTGCGTGCCTGTGAGTGTACTCATTGATTCACCTAAAACCTATTAAAAATCCCATACCGCTCACCTAAACCGAATATTTCAGAATCCAACTAGAGTCGTGAGGTTGTCAGGAGACCCAAGGAAGGATCAAAGAAAAGAAAGGAAAGTGAAATCCAGCACCGACCAGACATCACCTACTACCCACCGGGTTACCAACCAGAATCTTTCACCAACCCCAGAAACATCTAAATTCCAACAAATTAGGGAGACCTCAAGAGACCAAAAGAAAGACTGAGGAAAGACAGGAAGGATAGATAAAGCAGAGTGAGATCCACAGATATCAGCCTCCACCGATTCAACGACCAGAGGAGGAAGAAGATTGTGTTTGAATTTCGGTAGATGCTGGTGTGGTGGATCTGGCATGCATGAAAACCTCCACCAAAGAGAGTCGTTCTTGACCGGCCAGGACAGAACAAGCACAACCCCCCAGGGCCCCCCAGGTTGAGGCAGAGCCAAGGCACAACCCCCGCGGAGAGCAACCGGCCGGAGAGCAAACCCAGGAGCGCCCCCCAACCCCACCCCAACACGGCCCGCGCCCCATGCCCAACGCAGCACACCACAACCCAGCCCCCGCTGCCCCCACACCCCCAGACAACCCTCCCCCTGCGGAACCCTAGCCACATGTACCACCCCACCAAGCCGCCCCCCCACCAAGTCTCACCTTTTGCCTAAGTTCTTTGAATATGCAGGATAGTAGGACGCAGGCGCTGGCAGATCCCACCGGTCAATCGCAAACACCTTTGGACTTCAACAGTTCCCCTTTCTCATTGTGAGTCTTCGTACTAATTTGTTGACATGAGGAAATGTCATGGCTTTCTGAACAGCAAATACAGAGGGCGTGGCTTTGTTTTTGTGTGAGGTTTGAGCCGTGTTTCGTGGACATGCGTTTCACTCCTTTGATATCCCTTCTTGCTGCTGGCTCCTGGATTTCACCAAATACAGGATCTGACATCAATTTGGCATTCCTTTCGATAAATGCCACCAGCTGAGGGAATCTGGCCCTGCTTTTAGTACGGTCCATGTGGTCATAGGCTGCAGACCTCCATTTCGCTCTTAACTTGAATGGTAACCTGGAGATGAAGATCCTCCTGTTACCAAGACTGTTCATTTCATCCATGTAGTTGATCTCATGCATGGTATTGCTACACCCTCAAAGAAAATTTGCATATGACAGTAGTGCCTTCTTATCCTCTGCCTCAATGGCAGTCCAATTAAGGGCCTTCTCAAGATATGATGTCGCAATTTGGAAATGGTTTCCAAAGTTCTCTTTCAACAGTCTTTTGGCTTCCTTGTAAGTGTTACAAGGATCCATATGCAAACAACTGTGTACAATATCTTGTGGCTGTCCAGTGGTGAACTGTTCTAAGTAAAGCAAGTGATCACACTAATCATCTGTTTTTCTCTCTATGCTGTGTTCAAATGATCGATGTCATTATGTTCTTTACCCTTGAGAACATTGAAAGTTTTCCCTTCCTAACACCAGTTAAAGTTCTTATTTTTTCCATTATAACTTCAAGGGTGGGTTTTGGAACTCTTTTTTCTTTAGTAGTGGACATTTTTCCTTTCAGAAGTCTTAATGCAGTGAAAATAAATGTTATTGATCTAGTGATTGATGATTGGTTTGGTTTCCTGTTAGTGTTTTACTTGACTGTTTCCTTTGATGTGTGCACAATGCTTCAAGTTGAATCATGCTGTATTATACTTCAGGTGTCAAAAAGCATTTATTTCATCACATGGCAAATCAAACAGCAACATCAAAAGGCAATGCGTCCCAATTCAAATTCTTGCATCAAACATTTCAGTTCAGTAGCATGTTAGCATTTCCATTGTTCTTGTAGTTCCACCAAACATTTAATTTCCATTTCCATTGTTCAACGTTTCCACAAGTCCCAATCCATTAAATGCTTCACATGTCCAAGTCCAATTTGCCCTTAACGGCAAGGTTTTTCAATTTGTTTGTGCCATTTTTCAAAGCTTTCCACATTCTTAATTCAAAGACAAGTGTAGGTCTCAGCAGGGCTTCAATGCATTTGACTCACCAATTGTTTTTTCAGGCGATGAGGTCAGGAACCGGGTTATGGATGTTGGGTAGTATGAGGAGTTGATTCATAAACAAAATTAATCCTTTCAGCTTGAAATATTGCAGAATATCATAAATAATGCTAATAACGCTTGAAAAACCTTAACAAGCCGAGAGGCCTGCCTATAGCTTGTCTCCCCTCCCACACACATACACACACAACCAGAGCTAAGGCAGCCAACTTGCTTTTTAAACCTTTTCTCAGAAGGAAGTGTATGCATCTAAATGTAGTAGCCATACCTGGCCAGTGGGGGGCATACAAAACAAATTACCACACTATGGTTAAGACTTCAAAAACAAAGCAAAAGTAACAAAAAGTACAACTTGCATACTTGCTTATTTCAACTTAACTTATCTTCTCTATGAAATCAATAACTTATTAATTCTAATTCCCTTAGAGATAATGGCAACAACACTCTTGGCGGGGGTGAATGGGGTCGTGGGGAGAGCGGGGGCTGTGGACCGGTGGGGTGCCTGGCGGGCCTGCAGTGCCCCGTCCTGCTGCGTTGGGTTGGGGGTGCGGGCCGTGTTGGGGTGGGGGGCGCTCCTGGGTTTGCTCTCCGGCCGGTGGCCCCTGCCTGGCCCGGGGGTTGTCCCTTGGCGCTGCCGTGGCATGGGGGGCCCTGAGGTGTTGCGCTTGCTCTGTCCTGGCAGGGGTCGACGGCTCCCCTCTTTGGTGGAGATTTTCATGCATGCCAAATCCACCACACCAGCATCTATCGAAACTCAAACACAATCTGCTTCTTCCTCTGGTCGTTGTATCGGTGGAGGCTGGTGTCTGTGGATCTCACTCTGCTTCATCTGTCCTTCCTTCCTTTCCTCAGTCTCTCCTTTGGTCTCTTGAGGTCTCCCTAATTTGTTGGAATTTAGATGTTTCTGGGGTTGGTGAAAGATTCTGGTTGGTAACCCGGTGAGTAGTAGGTGATGTCTGGTTGGTGCTGGTTTAGGTGAACGGTATGGGATTTTTAATAGGTTTTAGGTGAACTAATGAATACACACTCACACGCACGCACATGTACATACACATTCTCACCCAAAATACAAAATAATAAAAATAAAAAAAAGGAGAGAGCAATGATGATGACATGTCAAATCGGTAAAATTACCGAATGAACAATACTGAGCTCTCCAGGAAAAAAAATAAAATAAATAAATTAAATTAAATTATAACGTACAGCCACTTAGGAAAGTAACTTTAATCAGATTACTGGTCTGGAAAAATTAACATGTTAGATTACTCATTATTGAAAAAAAAGTATTCAGATTACAATAACGCGTTACTTAGTAAAGTGACAACACTGGACGTCATCCAAAGATAGCGTAATAATAATTAGTTTTATGTAAATGATGTCCTGACTTTTAGTTTTGAAAGGAAAAAAATTACTTTCACAAATCCATTTTTATTTTAAATACAAAATAAATTAAAAAAATGAACAAAGGGGCATCAGTGCTAAAGGGGCCTGTGCCCTGGCAGTCATTGGTCACGCCTACCCACTGTGGTGTCGGCCCAGACGTTGGCTCTTCTCCTAGAAAAATTAAGCAAAAACGGGCGCTGGAACAAGCTTCGTGTTCCCCTGTTCGTTCCGGAACGCATGGATGTACCCACGTATCCTGGACCCTGTCGACTTCTGGCTGCTACTGATCGTCGGCTCACCTGAATAGCTTCGGCCGTGCTGCCTTCCGACTTCCAGCTTCTGAAGGAGGTTCCTCGAGACTGCCAGACGGAAGGACCATGCACCCCCACTGCTCCCACAAGGATCGCGCTGTTAAATGTGTGGTCATTGACAAACGAAATGTTTATTTTGAGGGAGTATTTCCTTTCCAACAACTTGGATTTCCTCTGCCTGACGGAGACCTGGACTGTCGCCGGTGAGTCCACCACTATGATTGAATTACTACCGCCTGGCTGTGCTTACTTGGACGCTCCAAGGACGTCGGGCCGAGGTGGAGGAACAGCAACTATTTTTAAAAGCAAATTTAAATGTTAACGATGTCTATTTACCACATCGATCAACAGCTTTGACGCCACCATCTTTGAAGTCGGCCAAACTGTGGTGTGCTGTGCTGTGTCATTTACCGATCTTCAAAATACAATAAGGACTTTTTAAACGACTTTGCAAATCTTCTTGCAGAAATCATGCTAAAATATGATCACATCCTCTTTGTGGGGGACTTTAAAATTCATGTGTGCTGTCCTGAAAAAACATCAAATTGAGTACTGTTTATCCGCATTCATCACGTCTCACTGATTCGCTAGCTAACAGCCAATCACAGTGATCAAATGCCCTGACTCCCGACATCGATTGAACATGGCCCAACGCTGACCGACTCCCGACGTCGGATTGGTGTATATAGGCCTTTACACTGAGAAGTTTTGTAGGCCCTAATCCATTGTTCAAATCTACATCACAAAATGCATTTGTTTCTTTCATATCATACAAGTGTGAGAAAACATATCATACAAGTGTGAGAAAACACCAGCATACTTTTATTAACGAACTTACATGAACACAAAAGGCACTTTGTATAACAACAATAAGAACTTACGCTGAATATTTAAAACCAAGATGGGAAGTTTGAAAATCAACACCATCAGAACAAAATGAGCTTCTTCTGGCCCATAAACATACCACACAGACACACAGAGGTGGGTAGTAACAAGTTACATTTACTCGGTTACATGTACTTGAGTAACTTTTTGAAAGAAATGTAATTCTAAGACTAGTTTTACCACACAATACTTTTTACTTTTACTTGAGTAGATGTATGAAAAAGAAACATTACTATTACTCCGCTACATTGGGCTACATAAAAGTCGTTACCCGCTGCCAATTGATGCATTAGATTTATTGTACTTTTACGTAAGCCCTTCACTAGACTGACTGATGTGGGAGCATTTCCGCGGACACATTGCTTATCTGCAGGAAATGCGGCCCTGGTTGAAGACTGGCAGGCATGATGAGAACCTGAAAGTGTCAACTGAAAGATGACGTCTTGGTGCTTTCGCTTTAAGAAACTGCAACCGATGGTCGTTGGACTGTGAGGCAGCGCTGCGCTAGTTACGCCACACTTTGTGAATGGATTGTGCATGCTTGGTGTTAAGACTTTTGATTACTGGACAAATTCATCTCTACTGAGACTGTGACTATTGCGAGCAGTGCTTGTTCTGAGAAGAGTTCTATGTGAAGTTTGAGTAAACAGCTGCACGTTTGTTTGACTCAGTGACGGGCAGAAGAGAGCCATTGTGCGCATGAGCCAACCTTGCAAAGCATTATGGGTTATGTAGTTGATTAGATTCAATAGCGATTATTGTGCATAAGCTTTGTTGTAATAAAAAAAAAAGAAGTTTTTATTTGAAATAAAATGAAACAACATAGACCATACATTTCAACAATAAATAACAATGTATACAGTGCATGTATTTGTTTAATGATACATATAATATTAGCATTATATCGTTGTGATATTATTTTTATCTGTTTTGTTCCAGGTTTATGACCTGTGGTCTTATGTTCAATAAACAAACAAAGACAAACACAAGTCATAACAATGTGTGTGTCTTTGGAATAAGATCACTGTCAAAAAGACGTATGCGTGATTAACGATTTGTATCCGTAACAGTAATAATCAGTGTGTTTTTTCAATGTTTCCATGTGAGTACAAATCAAACTTGTGAGGGTTTAAATTTCTTTCATGGACTACGAATATAAATAATGTGGGTCTGAATTGTTTTATTTTGATTACAAATCAGAGTTGTGAGGATTTGAATTTCTTTCTTGTGGCTACGAATCTAAAACCTGTGAGTGTAAAGTCTTTTCGAAAGTCACAGGCAAAACTAGTCGAGCTGCAATCATTCCACCCGTGCATGCGGGTTAGGGTTAGGGTTAGGGTTAGGTACAAAGACGGCGGACGCTAGCAACCACGATGGACGGAGATTCGCACAGCTTCGAGGAAACGTCTTCACAGCAGGTATAGTAAACAACGTCAACGTGAATATCATTCACAATTCACTAGCAATTAATTTTTTTAATTACATTTTTTACAAATATGTTTGGCTTTAGACTTGCAGGCTTACGGCTATCGCTTAATGCAATGCAATGACGTGTCCGTCTCGCTAGTGATAATTAGCACCATTTATATATTTACATGTATCTCTATTATTTCAAACCTTTCTCCTTTAGCCAAGTTGGTGATTAGTTAATCCACATGTAAACCCCAGCATTTCTAAATATTAATGTATACAAATGTATGATGGTGTGCAGTAGGACAAAGAACACAAGTTATTAGCTAAAGCATACTGTATATTGAAGACATTTAACATTTTCAATTTATAGTTTTGCTGTTTTTGAATTTACTTATAGGCATATAGATGTGATATAATCATGAGTGTTGTTAAAAGAATACCGTGGAATAATGATTTTGTGAACTTTATTTGATCCTCTTACCCTCAATTCTATTGAAGATAGGAATGTGCATGATGTTATCAGAGTCTCTTGTCATTAGAGACTAAAAGTCTGGGGTCAGATCCTGATTGCATCTGTTCCCCCAGTCAAGAAGGGGAACTGTATGTAAATGTCTGCTTACTAACAACACTACACCTTTGTTCAACCTGGAGTCGACATGTCTGTATGTAAGTGTCTGCTTACTAACAACATTACACCTTTGTTCAACTAGGAGTCGACATGTCTGCCCTTTGTTCAACTTAGGAGGGGAAGAGGAACCTTTTATCTTTTGATTATAAATGAGTTGATGTTCTGTAGACTGTTACACACTTGGGGCTCCACATTGCATTTAGATGTGGGTGTCCTAACTGTGTCTTTAGAAGCTTCTAAATAAATCTTTGCAAAGAATCCTTCTTCATCAGATCTCAATGCAATTATTTGGAACACGCAAAGATTACACTTAATATAGTAATCAAATAATACCTTCAAAATGGTGACCCTGACGCCGACGGAGACAAATTGAGACGTTTTTGCGACAGCTGTGATTGATCCTGGACACCGGATTTCTAAAGCGCAAAATATTAACAAGGTGAGTGGACATTTATCCACGTAGAGAAATTCTGGTTGTTTAGAATCAATACAGTCGCATTTCATCTGTGCTAAATTGTATTTGGGATCTGTGAACAAGTTAAGTGGGGTTAAAGTCGTATTTTTTACGGAGGGACGCGAAAGTCCTCGATTTTCAAAATTACTACGACATTGAACTATGCATAGGAAGTGATGCCCGTTGTGTACGGAAGTGACGTCAAGTAGGAGCGCTCCGCCGTTTGAAACGGCACATGAGAGATTGAGTTTCCATGGAGGAATAGGCTGTTTTTATTTTTGTGTGGTATTAGCCGCCCGTGTTGATCACACGGTGTGAGTGCTGTTGAGTTGTGTGGTATTAGCCGCCCGTATTGATCACACGGAGCGAGTGCTGTTTGTTAAACGCCCGTATATTTCTACGGTGTGTGGTGTGATATTAGCCGCCCGTATATTTCTACGGTGTGAGTGCTGTGTGATAAGCCGCCCGTGAAGATCCTGGATTTTTATTTATTAAGTCGCGCAAACGGTATTTAATATCTGTTTTATTTTTGTCTTGTTTTTATTTTTCTGAGAAAAAAAATATAATAATAATTTTTTGGGGGGGGGATTAATGAGAATAGTTTTGATCTGTTATATTGTAGTATCATAAGTGAGACGTCACTGACTTTATAAATATTAAAAACGACAAATTACTACATATTATGGACGAAAAATTTTGACCGTAACTAAGGATGGTTCGATTTGCATACACTTCCGGTCGATAGTCAGAATTGGTCGCTAAGCGAACAGTAAAGGCTGTAACGTTCATGATGCTGGACGCATTTCCATCACGGCGTCGAAGTAGGTTGAAAAATCTTTTAAATGAATGAATGCGCACTAATTGTGATAGTGGTTGGTTCTCACCGTTGAAAAATGTGGTGTGTTCGTGGAACTTGATTGTGTAAAACAGCGCCGGACGCTGATTAACTCCGTGAAAAACACATCTATATTTTCTTCGAATGGAAGAAAAGTTAGACGACAATATAAGGTCGTGGACCAAATGTTGGTTTGTGCTAGAATGTTAGCGTTGGGTAGCTCTGTGAAAGTTGCGCGGATGGCGGTGTTAAGTGATTTTGAGAACAAGGAGGCTGATGCTAAGCTAGCGGCTCTGCCAGCGTACGAGTTGCCATGCGCAGGAGATGAGTTTTTGGTAAGACGCTACCGCGCGACTCTGTTTTTAAGGCTGAGGATGAGTTAGCTGCGGGCAGCCGCATCTGTTAAGAAATTGGAACATAAATTGGATGAAGTGTTGGCTGTGAGAGATGACCCGCGGGAAAAATTGAACCAAGCGAGAGCTCTTGGTTTAGAAATGAATTGTTGAGTGTACGCATTTGTTTGTTAAGCTCCGTGGTGTGTTGTGGCCACGCGGTTTTTCGTTGTTTGTCTTACAATGTGCGCGACGTGTCTGTGTCGCGGCCATAACGTTGCGATGAAGATCAGGCCTCTTGAATTGGATCGGCTAGTAAGACGTCACTGCCTTGATTTGAGAAGTTCGTGTGTGTTTGTTGGGCCCAGTTGGTGAAATGTTTGGAGCATGTGTGGATTGTGTGATTTTTTTTCCTTGTTTGTGTGCCTGCAGGGAGTTTGTGACTGTTTGTGTGACTCTGACAATGGGAAAGGTGTGTTGTGTGATGTTCTAGCGGGATTTTTGAAATCAAAATGTCCGTTTGGTCTTTGTTTCTCCTCACTGCCTTTGTGGAGATGAGAAAGTGCAGAAGTTAAGTGAATGGAAGTGTAAGTTTGTTTGAGACAGTGATTTTTTTAAGTGTACGAAAGAAAGTCAGAAAAAAGAAGGGTGGAAAGTAATTTTTTCCCTCCAAAATCCTTTGTCCTCAAAAAATGGGGGTGTGAGATTGGGAGTTGGCAGAGACTCATTCGGCATATTTTCTTGTGGGGGAGGATTCCTCTATTGTCTGTAAGAATTCTTTAAGCTCTTCCTCCTGCTCTTGTTTTAAAACAGGCCTGTGGAATTAAGAAGGTGGTTATTTGCACTGTTGTCTGTTAAAATTAAATTAAACTAAATAAAAAGGACAGGGGAGTGTGTGTGATAAGTTGTTTTCCCCTCTCCCATTGTCTCCATTTGGGAGCTGTAGTTCAATTTGGGAGACTTGTAGTCTGTTGTGTCAAAGTGACACCTTGTTGTCATCTTGTGTGTGTGCGTGTGAGTGTGAATAGCAGGGGTCTTCTGATGCTAATCTGTTAAAATCAAATTGTTCCTGTTAAGCGGAAATATATAGAGGCCTAGATGATACTACAGGTCACTATTCTTATTTTATTAATTGGGTCTGCTTTTATTTGAATGTGGAGTAATTATTATTATTTTTTTGATAAAGACTTTTCATTTTTTATATTTCCCCTGCATCTCTGATAACTCGTTCGTAGGTGTGAAAATGATTTAACCTTTGTCCTTATCTGAGTCCCATTCTAGAAGTCTGAGGAGTCCTGAAATTTGAGAGGACTTCCCTCCAAGTGGCCAGGGTGACTGAGCTGTCACATTTTAAGCATAATTTGAGGTAACATGTAATGAAGAAGAAGTCTATGGTAGACATATGCGTAAATATAGTAATACTACTTGCTATAGTGTAGTGAACACATTTAAATAAAACTACAAAATACATATTTTTTGAGAAAATTATTTTTTTTAATTACAACAAGCTGATAGGATCTCTTGCTATGATCTCATCTCCCTCTGTCTGTTCCGAGTGTATAAATGTTTCAGGCAGGTTCAATCTTTGACAAGAGGTGTTGTTCTTGGGTGTCTCAAGCGTGCTGGAATAACCTGGCTGTTGGGAATATGGACAAGCGTTCGCCTACTCTGCTTGGTGCACAGAGTGGACGGCAAGCTGCACGGAAGGCCACTTTCGGGAGGGGAAGTGGTCAAACAGACTGCGATAAGGATGGTACACTATATCCGCTCGTCATATGACTGTTCAATGACTCTTATGAATTATCTGAGCAAAATGTCCATCAACTCTTTGAGCAGACATCTCGAACTCTCATCACAGCCGTCTTGATGAAACTGTCAGGGGTCTCCAGTGGCAGCTAAGGCCTGCTTTGAACTTTGCCCTGCATAAACTGCTGCTATCTGCAAGGACAGGAAGGAATATGAACTCCAGTTGTTGACTCAAAGTTCTCGAGTCATCTGAGATTAGCTCCTTGAGTCATATTTTGGTCTGTTTGAGTACATTTGCCCTCTGTACGGTGTCGGAAAAGGAGATGTGATCTATAGCAACGCAGTTTTGGAAATTGAAAACGGCTTATGTGAATTAGAGTAGGATAAAATTTATTTCAATCTTGAATACTACATTTTCCGTTGTTTGATGCTTGTTGAATTTGGTCTTCTAATTTTTTTTCCCATTTCTCTTTTATAACTTTGGCTTCTCAGATAGGACTCAGACGTGGAACACTTACGGCGAATTTGCTGGTTAAATTTTTTAATTTTGATTAAGCTCAGAGCACTGTGATCTTTGGATCCAATGGGGAGGCTCTCTACAAAGTGCCCTGCTGTGTTTTACAAGCCCCCACTACTCTGTAAAAGAGGTGAGGTTAATTAGCATTTTAAGAATACTTTTTGGTTGGTTTAAAGTAGGGATTTTGTCTTGTTTTTCTGATTATAACTCGTTTCTTTTACTAGTTGAGATGGCAGATATTTGGAAGATTTGTGACCTGCAATAGATTAATGGGGTTGTTTTAAATCTTTTTCTCTTCTCTTCCTGACCCTAAAAGTCCTCCGCTGCAGTATCTTAATTTACATCTGCTTGAGTTGTTTTTCTCACTTTGAGTTGCCTGAACAGGATTCAAATTTGCATTACAAACTCTTGCCTCAAAGGCTTTTGTTTTTATGGCTCCTGGCTAGCTCAGCTGGAGATCTTCTTGTAGTTCTGGTGTTGGCCAAATTGTCCCAATTTGGTTGTTTTTCTAATCTACAAGACACAGGGTGTCTGTTTTTTCCCCTCTTTGAAGCAGCAATTTGGAAGCGGCTGCAGTTTTCACATTCAGGTCTGAAATGATCAAAGTTGATCCTTATCAGATGAGAGGGAGTCAGTTACTGGTCTGTATGTGTGTATCACGAAGAAAGTATGCACACAAACAAGTCATGTTGAATTAAATAAATATAGGACTATAAGTTAGTCTGAATGTGATACTTCTATAGTATGTTAGTGAATGAAGTGATACTTCTACAGTATGTGAGTGAGGGGGAATGACTGGTCTGTTTGTGTATCGTTGAAAAGGAAGTCTGATGTGAGAATGAAGTTTGGTGTGAGGAATTTACAGGCGGAGAATGGAGAGGATTGGACTTGGAGGAAAGTAAGTTCTACAAAGATGACAAAAGACGACCCTAATAGCAGAAATACGGAAGTATGTTCCATTTCAGAAACAATTGAAAAGTATAATTTCTAGAGCCCATGGAATATGCCATTTAGGTGTGGAAGGAACATTGAGACACCTGGGTGACATTTTTTCATGAGACAAATTGTTAAAAATGAACTGCAGGACAGCAGTGTTTATTAAAGGTATGAAAGGAGTTTGCATGTTCTTTCCGTGCCTGCGTGAATTTTCTCCGGGTTCTCTGGCACATTCCAAAAACATGCATGGCAGGTTAATTGAACACTCTACTGCCCCTAGAGTGTGATTGTGAGTGTGGATTTGTGTTAATCTCTGTGTACCCTGGATTGGCTGGCAACCAGTTCAGGGTGTACCCTGCCTACTCCTCGAAGCTGGCTCGGATAGGCTCCAGCACCCACATGACCATTGTGAGAAAGTAAGCGGTTAAAAAAAATGGATGGATGTTTGAATATATTTGTTAAGCCCCGTCAATTAAAAGCATATGTGTAGGGCTGGGCAATAAATCAAATTCATTTAATTCATCATCGTTTTGAAAATCGAATCATTGAAAATTTGCAAAATCATGAAATTGGATTTGGTCTTCTGGATGATTAAAAGCTGTTGTTCTTATGTTCTGTTACATCCAGATGTTATTGTGAGTTGTAATTTTGCTGACTATGAATGTTAATGTCTGAACATTTTTCACAGAAATAATTTTTGAATAAAAGACACCTTTAAATAAATGTTTGTTTATTAGATTAAAACTGATTAAAATCGTCATCGTTCTGAATGACTGAAAAAGAAAGAAAGAAGAGATTTAATTTTTGGGCCATATCACCCAGCAAATGCCTATATATTCTAATTGCAATTTTCAATAGTGATGTTGCATTTATGACATGTAATTGCCTAAGTCAATGGTAAAAAAAAGAAAAAGTAGTCCCTCTTCATTTTGAGAAGGATTTGTAGGACAAGCACTTTGTAGGCTGTTTGTGAAGACAACTTTCAAAACTGAAGCTCAAGGAAGCAGCCAACCAGGAACGAGCGTGAAAGCAGCCCACCACTCAGGAGTGTGCGTTCACGCTGCAAAATTTGCATATGCCACTGATAGTCGCTTGCCTCCGTGGCTTGGCTGGAAGGAAAACGTTGAGTCTCCACCCAGAAACGTCCCTGGACAGTAGTGATGGGAAAATAACCCTTCATAAACAATTTGCGACATTTTTTTTTTTACACCTCTAGATGATGGTCTTGGTTCAAAGATAGATTCCTGCTGTCTCTTCTTGCAGTGTGGCTCCCCATCCCCCTGTTGTTAGTCTGAGTTACCTTAATTTTGTCATTATCCCTAGGTGTGCAACAAACTATTTGCATCAGCATTGTAATGAGCATGGTGCAGGGATGAACCGGGCTCCAAATTCAGCCCCGGAATTAGAGTTGGAGAGGCCCACGACAAGCACAAAAAAAAGAGGACTTTTTTTCCCTCTCCTGCCGCGTTCCAACGTTCCAAATACAAAACAGTAAGCGGTGACAGTGAATTTAGGTCTAACCATTTTTGTGGTAGGCTACAAACTGAAGAGAATCTTATGAGGTTGACCTTCAAAGCACTTTAGGATGCCATGTTGATGTCTGCGTTACTAAACTTGGTATAAAAATGTGAACGTTGCACTGCTACTAAATCCCCCAAAAATTCAAATAAATCCTAGCTCTATGTGTGAAATTCAAACAGAATCAACCAAGCCAGCTACTGTGATTGTACTAAAATGTGAACTGCTTTTCAAAAACTTTAACATCAGAAATGAGTTATTTAGAAGCTGAGTAAACAAAATCCAAAAACTTTATGTAACCAAGTGGTGCAGATATCCATGCAAAAATAAGGCACACTTTATCTAAAGGTGAAAATGTAAAATAATTGAATAAATAAAATTCTTGTGCAGTTGAATGCAATGGAAGCTAAGTTTTATCAAAGGCAGTCAAATCACATACATTGTAAAAATTATAAGGATGACAAATATAAAAAAAAATTGTCCAACTCCTGTCAATTTACAGAATGTCAATCAGATAACCATGACTGCTGATTACGTCAATTACTTTGTTGACATATGTCTTGGAGAACAACGTAACAAGTGATCCTCTTTCCTTTAGTCCAGGCCTCATGTTGGCTTTTGCTTTTATGTATGCATTCATGAACATGCTTTTTGAGAGTCGCATCAATTTTTTCTTCTTGGCTTAGCTGTCACAATACTGGACTCTGCCTCTGTCTCTGGTGACAGGACTGTTAGATCTGTATGAGCAAAAACATTGTAGGCCTAATCAATAAATCAAAAAGGACCATAGATGTCAAAACTACTACAATAGTGAATAGGCTCCTAATTCCGGTTTTATTGTACTTAGAACATAAACATAAAATGATTGTGTAACAGTTACTTCTACGCTTAATACAGGACAATTGCCGACCCAGTAAACAGCCCAACACAATCTGTACAAGTCTGCTTACTAGCTCCTGCTTCATTCGGTTCTTTCTCCTCCACCTCCTCCAATGAAGCCAACACACTTTCCCCCTCCTCCTCCTCCTCCTCCTTGAACGGCACCACCTCCTCACCACCATGACTGGAGTCACCCAGTCCTTCAATACTTCCTCCACTAGTGGCCTTAACAGCTGATGTTTCTGCTGCTAATGATAAACATATATATGATCATAATAATGTTAACTATTGTGTTTTAATACACATAGCAATCGATGTAAGAAACACACACACACACACACACACACATAAATCGAGGCCCTTTGTCAATGTCTCTTCAAGTTTTATCATGTCCTCATGTGCTTGTTATCCCGGTCCCTGGTGTTACCCAATCAGTTCCCCAAGCCACGTGTGTCTTGTCCAGGTGTCTCTCGTTGTCTCGTTACTATGTGTATTTCGTATTTAGTTACCTGCTTTCTTTCAGTCTTTCTCGAGTTATTGTCATTGGCACACCAATGCCATGTCCTGTCGTCATCAGGTCCTTGCCTAGCCGTGTTCCTGTTTAGTTTGTTGCTTTGACTTATGTTTTTGGACATCGTTGATTTTGTTATTTTTGCCAAGTACCTTGTTTGCCTTTTTCTTAATTAAATCCCCTTTTTGACTGCATACCTGCCTTGCTCCTTTTGCTCCCTGCATTTGGGTCCTCCACCCCACTCCTCAACCTGATAGAATGACTCGACCACAGAAGGACCCAGCGGGGGCGCTGTCCCGCCACAAAGAAATACTTGTCTCCAGAGATTTGACCATAGGATTATTAGATGAAGCCCTGCGGCACCTGGCTTTGGCTGGTAGCGCTCTGGGTGACAGGTTGGACAGTCCCCAAACCTCTGCTGCAGCACCAAGTCAGCGTCCCGGCTCCACGTCTGTTGCAGCAACAAGTCAGCGTCCCGGCTCCATGTCTGCCGCAGCACCAAGTCAGCGTACCGGCTCCACGTCTGCCGCAGCACCAAGTCAGCGTACCGGCTCCACGTCTGCCGCAGCACCAAGTCAGCGTACCGGCTCCACGTCTGCCGCAGCACCAAGTCAGCGTACCGGCTCCACGTCTGCCGCAGCACCAAGTCAGCGTACTGGCTCTACGTCTGCTGCAGCACCAAGTCAGTGTCGTGCAGCACGTGGTGCGTGCGCTCCTGATTGTTTGTAGTTAATTGGCTGCTGCAGCGTTGCTTATTATTGGTCACAAGGCGACGATCCGACGGAGCATTAACGGTCAGTTCACACATTGCTTTGAGTTTGTGTTTGAAGCTGAGTTGGGCGAGTCGCTCCGCCAGGTGCCCAGCCGTGTGTGTCCCCCCGCAAGTGGCGGCCGAAAGCGTGGCTGTGGGGCCGTTGGGGGCTTGTTGTGGCTTTCTTTACAGCATCTCCGTGAGTCGGCCTGTACTTATAAAATAGTGAGCTGGCTGAACATATATTTCCTTAAATGATTCATATGTGTATTGTAAAACACAAAGGGCGCAATAATAATAATAATAATAATAATAATAATAATGATAATAATAAACACCGGTCCAAATCGACCTTGGACGGACCGCAGTTGTTCAGAATTTTTCCCAAATCCCCAAGGGTCAGTCTCCCCTGTTCACGCCACTAGTGCCAATCTATGCGTTGTTCCTTTTTTTTTTATTATTATTTTTTTTTCCGGCCCGCCGGGGGAAAACCCCAGTGCCCCTGTGGGTCAGTCCGCCCCTGGCGTGGTGGTTGGTTTGTGGCGCACGCAGGCATGAAACTGAGACAGAGCCGGTGGACATAACTTTGTGGAATACAAATAAATAAAATAATAAATATCGGTGGAAACGGATTAGCTACACCAGCACATTGGAGTGATTCAGAAGCACTTTATTAAACTTGTTAACACTTGTGTTGTAAATCTGACGTCACATTAGTAGATGCGCGTGTGGCAGCCTAGCAGATTATTTTTAGTTGCGTAGCCATCATATTTCCAGGACCGAAGCACCATTACGGTCCCGAATCTTTTACTGGAGCGCAGTACCGGACAGTTCCGGCCCACTTTCACCCCTGAATGTAAATATGTTTGGATTTTGTTTTCATTACTTGTATTTTTGGGGTAAATTTTTTTTAAATACTATTTTGTATTTTTTTTAAACCACAAATAAAAAGCATTGTGAAAAAATCACAGTTCTTTTGTGAAGTGTGCAGTGCACCAGTAATAGCCCAATTAACAAAAGAACAGCGTCTGAGGATAGGGTATTAGCTAAAAGTGTTCAGGTTAGAATGACCACCCGCTGGGCTCTCAGAGGGGGATAGGGCAAAATGGTCAAAATGACCAGGGGCTGGGCCTCGGAATTAATAACATGTGCGAATAAGAATGATGAAAATCAAGATGACAGTAACAATGGTCAGAGCTGAAAATAAAAAAATAAGACCAGCAAAGACAGGATCCGTCAGTGGGAGGACTTCATTCACCTCAGACGGGATCATATTGGAGCTACTAAGCATGTATCCCAAACTCCAACCTACACTCGTGTTCTTTACCTGAAAAGAAGATAAAAACACATATGTCCTCAAGCCAAAAATGTTCTTTACAATATGATGTATGTGCCCCCACGACTTTAAAACACAGCATTTTGATCAATACTGCGTAGTTGAAATATGAGTTGGGCAGCAAAATCCACCAGTATTTAATCCATCTCCATCCATCTATTTTGCCACTTGCTGTCGACTGAAAATGACATCAGGCCTCAGGTAATGACCAATCATGGGTCAATTGTTTCTGAAGCTGAGCTGTGATTGGTCATTCATTACCTGAGCCCTGAACAACTGTGATGTATGTTATTTTCAGTCAAGTGGCAACATGAGTTGCGTAAAAATCGGTAGATTTGGCTGCTTAACTCATATTCTACAAAACACATTCTTAATATATCATAATACCGTATTTAGACTAGTGGGATTGTATATAACATAATAGATGTGAAATTTCTGGAGAAAATTGCATATGAATGCTGAATGTGAATATTTGAATGCATGTGGAATGTTGTGAATGTTTTTTAAGTATATTGTAAGATGCATGATGTGAAGATTATGAATTATTTTAAAAATGATATTAAACAGAACTTGAACTGCAATTTCTCACATACTGGTACCTGCTTTACCACTGGCTTTACAATTGAGCCACAGGTGACTTGTGACAACCCTTGAAATGATGTGTAGTGTTATGCCAGTGAATGTGTCATTGAAAATGATTGGGGATTGAGTGCGTTAAAAATGTTGAATAATGCCATCTGATATTGAATATAAAGTACTTTGTTTTTTATTATACAAAATTGAACTTAGACTAAAATATACTCCAACCGGGATATTAACCTTGATGTGGGAAGCATTTGCTTAACCACTGAGCTAACTGACTTTAAAAGCCATGAAACACTGCGTAATTATATTGAATAATGTGGTATAATACTGAAAAACTATCAAAGCTGAACAGGTATATTAGGAGTTGTTCTATATTATTTGGTTGTTACTAACATAACTATGAGATTCATTTTTCAAAAATAATTTCCAGTGTAATATATTTTGTAGGAACTTTATTTGGACTACGCGACCATTGTTATTTATGTTGCAACGCATTCAGTGCGTAGTGACTTAGAATGGCTCTCTGCCGACCAATGTGAAACGCTGATAAAGAAAATAAGTTAAGCCTAGTTGTGTTCCTAAAGAAACAACATGCGATCGGGAGAGTCACCCTCCCCCACACCTTGCTCTCGTCATTCACCAGACGCATTCAAGAGTTTTGATCGTCTCTTTAGGAACGTAACGGAGGCTTAACTTGCTTTCTTTATAGGCCTTTCACATTGCTAGGCAGAAAGCGAGCTGCCATTCTACGTCACTACGCACTGAATGCGTTGCATTAACAATGGCGGCGTACGTCCAAATAAAGTTTCTACAAAATGTATTAAACTGGAAATTGTTTTTGAAAAAATTATCTCATAGTTAGTAACAAACAAATAAATAATATAGAGCAAACTTGTCATGACAGTCGAGGTGTTACGTTCGGGGGTGGGGGGCAAATGCAGGAAACAGGGAGGCGAGGCAGGCTTGCAGGAGGTTAAAACAAAAAGGGATTTTATTTCCCAAAGAACAAACGAAGAGGCAAACAAGGGACGTGGAAAAAACTATATACAAAGTAATCAACAAAACTCACTAGAATAACCAGTGCAAGGACAGGACGAATGGCAGACTCAGAAACTCAAACAAACACCTACGAGCAAACAATGAACCAACAAGAACTGAACAAAAGACAAGAGACTAAGGCCCCGTCCACACGAAAGCTAGTTTCAATGAATCTGCGCAAGTTTCCTTCTGTTTAAGCCGTTCGTCCACATGACTGCGTGGTTTCGGAGCTTGAAACCGATCACTTTTGAAACCGGGCTCCAGAGTGGAAAGATTTCAATACACGGCCCGTACACGTCCGTCTGGACACCTTATGCAGGATACTCTAGCGATGATGTAATGGTCGCAGCTCGATGACGACGCATTGTTGCAGATTGATGACGTATGCGCCAATTCTCGCGTGTCTGCGCGTGAACTGTCAGTCTGTCAACAATAATGGCGGATAGCCGTGATGTAGTCGTTTTGCACAGCCTCCAGTCAGGTGAGCTTTCTTATGCTTTTGCAAGAAAATATTTTGCTTCTTTATTCCCACGTTCACGTTCAAGTGGTGTTGTACTTGAATCACCTGCCATTGTCACTTCTCCTGTGTTCGTCTTTTTCATGTTGTTTTGATACATGCAAAGCCATGTTTATTATGTAGATTGCAATAAAGTTTTGTTTTTTTTAAATAGTGTCCGCCGTCTTCTTCGCTGATTCTTCTTCACTTCCCGTTAACTCCCTGTGGCTGCGCTACAGTGCCACTCGAGACTTGGCAAATACATTACAGCCATTAAATATCCTCAGCTTCTTCTTTTGGACACACGCAAGTCTTGAAATGCTTCTGTGTACGAGATTTGTTTGAGGAACGAAGCCGGCTTTGCTTCCGTCTGGACGGGGCCTAAATACACTAACACTGATTGACATGACGAGACACACCTGGGCAAGACACAAGTGGCAGGGGGCACTAATTGGTTGACACACGAGTAAGGTCAGGCAAACAGGTGCATCACATAAAACTTGACATCAGGCAAACAGGTGGATCACATAAAGCTTGACAAGACAAGGGAAGGACACAGGGACAACAGAAACAAAACCGATGACGAACAACAAAAGACAAACAACAAATCAAACCCAAACCACAACAAGAGGCTCCTTTCAAGTAAATTCATAATGCATTTCCCAATATGATAGTCAGGAGGTATAGATGTATATAATTTAGCATAATGCCAAAGACCTCCGAATGATGATGAGTGGTATGTAAGGGAGTGGAATGCCGACATAGAAAGTTGAAAGTCAGTCCCACTAAATAAAAAAATAAAAAATTTAACGTTAAATTGTGCAAAATGTTTAAGTATGTTGAATGAGAAAAATATGAGCCTGGGTGGCATGAGTTTTTGGAGCAAGTTGAAAGTGGAACAGTGTAAGTAGAACGTTGTATGTGGGAGTTGAATGACGCCGAAAAAGTGAGGAGAATAAGTGAAATAAACAATCGAAATACCAAAAGTGTGAATGCTGAAAATTATTGTAGAGATTTTTTGGGGGTTGACTTGCCCTTTAAATTATGCAGCTGTTAATCATTTATTAAAACCTTCCCTGTTTCTTGTAAAATTCCAAAAAGCCTGTCAATAGTCTGTCATGTTCCAACAATGTGTCAGAAAACCCACATCCCCATTACAGTTCCCATAATGAATTCAAGTGTGTTTGGAACAATTGCCAGAAAGCCTCCCAGACACCCAAAGGCAATGAACAGCACACACAGCCTCTTGTCAGTTGGCTCGTCATTTGGGAACACTGCCAGCTGTTGAGGAACATCTCTTATGTGTGAGCTGCTATGCCATGGAAAAAGGGCCAGCTACTTTGTTTGCTCTTGTATCACACATGAATAATCCCCTTCATTTCAGGGAGCCTCTTTGGCAGAAAAAAAGTGCCGTAGCCTCAACACCCTGAACGGAAACATTGCCTGCCTTTCAATTTATTTAATTGCAGATGATTTGGATGTAATATTTGAGATGGGTGGCGCCATTAATAACATGTTTGCAACAGCTAACGGCTAGTGGTGACAGCACAAGCACATTATGGCTCACCAACTTGGTAAAGATGTCATTTCACATACATCGGTGTATGTCTGTGCACACACACACAGTGAACACTACACAAAATATACTGACTGGGTTGTTTTTTTGTCATTCAACTTACCTCGTTTTGAAAGTGAATATCTTTCCATGTATTGGTGTCAAATTTGTAACCATTGGTCAGCAAAGTGAAGATGTAATGAGATGCGAAGCAATAGGTGCGAAGGTATTTGGGAGAGATCCATGTCATTTGCATCATCAGCTAAAAAGAAAAATAAAGGAAAAATAATGGGTTATTTTATAATTAGGATGAAAAATGTTATATAGCAAAGATAGCAAATGTCTTTGTTACATATGGGTTCTCTAACGTTTAGCATTTGTACTTATCTGTCACTTGGAGTGGAACCTCCAAACTTGAATGCCCCAGTAAAAGTGCAATTTGTAATTCAACCAAGTAATGATGTGTCTTTTAAGCTGTTGAAAACTTCAATTAAAACCTCAATGTATCTCATGAGAGCAACACATTTGAGAGGACTAATGTTGCATGGTGTTCTTTTTCTTTAGATTTCTGTGGCTGCTGTTCAACAAGCTTTAAAAAAGGAATGTGAGAAGAGAAGTTGCAAGAAACAAGCAGACACACATTTAAGAAATAAGAATCCAATGTCACTGCAAACTTGGTAAATTGTTGTTAAGTACAAGAGTATCCAGAGAAAATGAATGTGTGTGGGTAGAAAATGTAAATACCAGGGGAATTGAGCCAAGATAAAAACCCAGAACCTCTCGACTGTGACGATACATCTTCATATTTCACCACGGCAATAACTATGGTTTAGGTCTTGCATTGTTGCAGCTCCAACACAACTACCCACTCTGTTCTTTATTTCCCCATGCCCCATTCCACGAACTGGCCTTTAGCACTCTATTTTTCTTGCGCAAGTATGATTAATGCATTTTACTTCTGCTGAGTTTGCTAGACATTCCATATGCACTTCTGCACTTTACAGACACACTATGCCAGTATTTGTGGCTCATAACTTTATCTCGTTTATAACCATGTTATTTGCAATGACAAAAAATATTGAATTTAATTGAATTTAATGTTTACATGCAGACAATATTCGGGTTATGGTCAGAATTCGGCTTTCTAGAACAATCAGAATAACATGTTTACATGCTCAAGTTGACAGAGTTGACCCCTGTATACATGGCGTTTGGAATAACCCGATGTAAAGGAGACGAAGCACGACGACGTCATGGCAGAAATAGACGTCATTTCCGCTTCTTAATTTAAACAGTCAAAAAATACATTATATTCATGTCACTCACCACGCTAAATAAAGTAGTCGGTTTCCTACTCGTTCCAGAATTGTGGTTCTTGTTGGTACTCACCAGAACCACGGAATTATTTATTTGGATAAAGCAGAACTATGTGTCTGTCATCTAATGTTACTACACGGACATGTATTGTTGAACACTGAAAGCTGGAGATAAACATTGTTTAAGCATTACGAGTGGTGTCACGTCTGTCTCACATGAATAGTTAATGTGTCACACACTGTGGCATTTTCGCCATAGAAACACAATATAACGTGAAAACGCCCCGGAGAAATCAATGTATTCAAGCGAGGCCCATCTACTAGTGAGTGGGACGGCGCTGTGCATACAAGTTGTTACTACAAAGACCAAGATTCCTTGCGAGTACAAATAAGCGAAGAAGAGGAAAAGGAGACGAAGAAGAGGTTGTGAAAAATAATGCCCCGGTCAATCGAGGTATTCCGATTGCGTTTAAATGTCTACGTTTACATGCAGGCGATAACCCTTTTAAAACTGAATGGCCATGTAAACACGCGCAATAACCGGAAAATGCTCTTATTTGGGTTTTTAAAAACTCAAATAAGCCCCTTGGGTTACCCCTTTCATAACCGGAATACTGGTTCATATAAACACAATCGGAATAGCTCGAATCAATGGGGCATTGCTTTTCGTTGGGCGCATGCTTGCTATTTTCTTCTCGTCTTCTTTTTTTCTTCTTCGCTTATTTCGCAAGGAATCTTGGTCTTTGTAGTAACAACTTAGATCTGCAGCGCCGTCCTACACGGGCCTCGCTTAAATACATTGATTTCTTCGCTGCGTTTTCACGTTATAGTGTGCCTTTATGGCCAAAAAGCCACAGTTTGTGACACGTCAACTATTAATGTGAGACATACGCAACATCACTAGTAATGCTTAAACAATGTTTAAATCTAGCTTGCAGTGTTTAACACTAGACGTCCGTGTAGGATCATTAGATGACACACACATAGTTCCACTTTATCCAAACGAGTAAGTCCGTGCTGTGGCGTGTACTGACAAGAACCGCACTTTTGGACCGAGTAGGAAACCGACTACTTTATTTAGCGTAGTGAGTGACATGAATATAATGTATTTCATTGACCGTTTAAAGTTAGAAGTGGAAATGACGTCTATTTCTGCAATGGGGTATATGCCATGGAGGAGGCGGGACTTCCGACTTCCGGGATTCACACATCAGCTTTGTTTCCGATTCCTGATTGCAACGTGCAGGCCGCGTCCCAGTTCTTGCACTAATGACTTTGTGCCCCTCGGTTGTGCATTCCCGTCGACGGGCGCGACGGTGTAGTGTGTCCGTCTCAGTTGTCCAAAGCATTTCAGAGAGCTGAGACGCCATGCGCGCTCCCACCCATCGGCGAGAGCGCGCGTTTGGGGGGCGCAGGGGTGGGGGGGCGAGTGTTGGAACGTGACCAGCACTGGCTAAAAACGGCGCTGATGTGTGAAACCCGGGAGTCGGAAGTCCGTGGCATCTACCCCATTCCAAACGCCATTTATACGGGGGTAACTCTGTCAACTTGCGTATGTAAACTGACAATGAGATAGGAAGGACCCAGGTGCAAGGAGTAGGTTGTTTATTCACAAACTGCGGCATGACATAATGTTATTCCGATTAGATTGTAGATGATCCAGAAACCCGAATTCTGACCATAACCCGAATATTGCCTGTATGTAAACGTAGTCTATGAACCAGAATTCGGTTATGATAGGAGTAACCCAGGGTTCTTATTGAGGTTTTTAAAAACCCGAAAAAGAGCATATTCGGTGTTAACATGGCCTTACAAAACCCGAATATTGTCTATATTCGGGGTTTAAAAGAGTCCTACCCCAGATGTTTTTACAAACTGAACTAAATAAAGGTTGTACTGTATACATTTAAAATCTTGTATCGTGACTTCAACTTTCCTCTAGTTCCTCAAAATACTTGCTGCTAAATTAGGGTCTGAAAAGCGACCGCTGTGAGGTCTCTATTGTAGTTGGACGAATTATTCTTTTCCCCTATTATTATTGTTAGGGCTCAGTAGCGACAACTGCAAGGTCCCTGTTGTAATTGAAGGATCCCCCCATCCCCCCTATTATTGGTAGGCCCTAAACAGCAGCCACTTCAACGTACCTATTGCTTTTGTAGAAATTATTCTCATTACAGCCTGAACGTCCCTATTGTAATTGAAGGAATTATTCTATTAGTCTATTATTATAAATATGCACGAAAATTCAGCCAAATTCGCACATACATCGGACGTGGCAAAAAATTTGATAGTTAAACATTGTCTTAGACAATTATGGGAAAATTTCTCTGTAGCACCCCCTACAGAGGTTAAACAAAGGCCTACCCAGGTACTTTTTACCTTCTCCTTCTTTTCCTTTCGGCTTTTCCCTTCACAGCGAATCAGTTGCCTCCATTTAACCCTGTTCTCTGCATCCTCTGCTCTGACATCAACTACCTTCATGTCCGCTTTAACTACATCCATAAACCTTCTCTTTGGTTTTCCTGTTGACCTCCTGCCTGGCATTTGGAAACTCAGCATCCTTCTGCCAATATACTTACTATCTCTCTTCTAGACATGTCCAAACCATCTCAGTCTGGCCTCTCTGACTTTATTTCCAAAGCCTCTAACACGTGCTGTCCTCTGATGTATTCATTCCTGATTCTATCCATCCTGGTCACTCCCAAAAAGAACCTCATCATCTTCACAAATGTTCACCTCTGCCCTCAGTCGAGCTTCAACTACTCTTTCCCATAGCTTAATTGTGTGTCTCATTAGCTTTATCCTCTGTAGTTGCCACAACTCTGCACGTCTCCCTTGTTCTTAAAAATGGGCACCAGCACACTTCTCCTCCATTCCTCAGGCATCTTCTCACTATCTAAGATCATGTTCAACAACCCAGTCAGAAATTCTACTACTACCTCTCATAGACACTTTCATACCTCCACATGTAAATAATCAGGACTTTCCACACTTCATCCTCTTAAATGCCCTTCTCACGTCATCCTTACTAATCTTTGCTACTTCCTTTGGGAGTCTCCCGCCTAAATTGAGTTGGCAAGTTTCCAGGAATACAAACAAAGAATTAAATTGAATACAATGGTGTTTCAATTAACATTTAGGAATATCTACCATTTACCAGAGTTGTGGCAACAAGTTCACCATTTGTCACCGTTTAATTCAACTGTGGTGTCTGTCTGACCACTATGTGGCACACAAGTATTGAGATGTGCATGAATAACTAATCTGACGTCATTCATAGCATAGCATAGTTGAAAATAAAAGAGCTTGAAAAATACGAAACTGGTTGTTGACAATAACAACACGGACCAATTCCAAATGTCTGGTACAGACACAGACAGATATATATTATTCTATATACACATATGTTTATTTTTTCAAGTGTGTGTGTGTGTACGTGTGTGTGATGTGTATAATGAAACAATTGTTAGGTCAACCTGAAAACTTCAGTTCTGCCTTTTTTTAGAGCACTGCCCCTTCTGGTTTATTACTGTGGTGGTAGAGCAGTTGGAAGAGCTTACCTCACTCAAAGGTGCATTACATACTGCGATGATTGAGGTATTGAATTCATCATACTCTGATGGTCTGATGCGGTTGGTTTGTTCTTTCATCAACAAAGCTCGAGCAACATAGAAATAGCCTGCGTATGCCTTGAAGACACAGAAGAAATAAACAATACCAACATCGTTATTTTACATGTTTTGCGTGTGTGTGTAAGTGCGCGTGTACTCTGCATATTACCATAAATTCCCCAGTGACTGGTGGCTGCTCAACCCCATTGAAGGAACAGTAAGTCGAGGAACAAGTGGTGAAGTCAAATATGGAGTTTACCATTTTCCCACATTGGTCTGAGTTGCCAGATCCTACCATGAGATATTCTTGATTCAGACTATAATTCTTTGGTTTCTTTGTGCACTCTGTGTCATAAATGGCAGAGGCTTTAATGGTTATGTTCACGCCTGTGGGGTAACAGGGGTTGTTAATGTTGGCAGGGTCCGATGATTCCTGCAGCATTAAGGGAAAGATGGAAAGGTCAAAGAAAGGAATGGAGAACGTGAAGGAAGCAATTAAAGAGGGCTGTAAGGAAACAAGGCTAATGTAACGATGTGGACCTGTATCATTTACAGTGGACATTCTATAGTAGACATATTGCTATTTATTTTCATTGCACTTAAAGTGTATGGGACATCTCAGGACAAATTTTAATACAGTATGTTGTTTTGAAGAATATGATATATACGACAAAATGAGCGTCTTATCAAATCAAAACATATTGGATTTTTTTTTTTTTTTTTTTTTTTACCTGCGCAAAATCTCCCCAGTGGCATACTCCCAGTGGCCTAATCGTATACAACATCAGCAAACGACAGCATCCGTGCTGGCTGACTGTTCGTATGTGTTTTTTCTCCACCCACCTGAATTTGTATAATGCCGTCTCGTTGCGTTGCCGGTTTTGTTCAAACCGACACACAAGCCGACAATTTCTAGCTTGCAACCTCTAACAGTGCCAGTGACAGAAAGACAGATAAACGGGTCATCATCATGCTTATTACGGCTTTATTATATCCCTTTTGAGTAGCAAAGAATTTGCTATGACACTCTGTTGGCGGTATAAAATGTTCGGTCGCAACAAAGAAATAACACAAAAACAAAACTTAGTGACAGCTCTTCATCGATGGCGAGAGTCAACAGTGAGGAGGGCTGCTAAGGGCTGCTGACATCACGCAAGCTCAGGCTCACCAGGGGGGCGTGGAAATGCAACAAGCGAGGAGGCAGGTGTGCTCAAAAAAAGTGGTTGTTTAATTAAACAAAAACACAAAACAAACAAGATGCAATACAAGATATAAAGTACTAACCAAAACTGGGAATAAACTCACGGGTATCAAACTAGAACAGGCAGGACACACAGGAGCTGAAAACTGGGTGGGACACGGACAATGACTCGACAAGGACTGAAAGAAAGCAGGGAACTAAATACACATAAGTAACGAGACACCTGGACATGACACACACGTGGCTTGGGGAGGTTTTCGGGTAACACCAGGGACCGGGATGACAAGCACACGAGGACATGATAAAACTTGATGAGACATTGACAAAGGGGAGACACACAAGGAAAACATGACCAATAAACAAAACCCAAACACAGACCATGACAATGGGAATCAAACCTGGGTCATCTGGTCGGAAGACGAACTTACTGCACTAACGGGCCGTTAATGACCTTAGTGGGTTTTTTTTGTGTTCACATTTATGTCAATTTGCTGTCACGGACTAATAGTTGGGGTTAGGATGAGGCTTTCAGTGAGGTTGTACAGTACACGTTAAGTCTTTACATGGGACACTAATGGTTAAGGTTAGGAAAAGGCACAGTCAAGTTTTAGACGGGTTAGGGTTAGAAAACATGTAGTCAACACTAAGAAAACATGTAGACAACACTGAAATAATCACTGGCTCAGTCAGATAAACACCTGTTTTCGGACAAGACGGACCGGGTTCGAGTCTCGCTTTTGGATTTTTGCACTGTTTAACATAGCCAATAGAGGTCGCTAAACTAAAATACGCAACACTTGATCGTAATTTGGCACCATCTGACAATAATCTAAAATTGCCTCCATCTAACCCTGTTCTCTGCAATCTCTGCTTTTACTACCTTCATGTCCTCTACATCCATAAACCTTCTCTTTGGTCTTCTTCCAGACCTGCTACCTGGCTTTTGGAAACTCAGCATCCTTCTTCCAATATACTCACTATCTCTCTTCTGGACATGTCCAAACAATCTCAGGCTGGCCTCTCTGACTTTATCTCCAAAGCCTCTAAACACAGTGGTGGGCAAACTCGGTGCTCAAGGGCAGAAGTCCTGCAGGTTTTGGAGGTTTCCCTGCTGATTCCAATCAACAGGATTGTTACCAGATTTATGCAGAGCTTGCTGATGAGCTGATCATATATCAGCTGTGTTGGAGAAAAGAAACATCCAAAACCTGCAGCACTCCGGCCCTCGAGGACCGAGTGTGCCCACCCCTGCTCTAACATGTGCTGCTCCTCTGATGTACTAATTCCTGATTCTATCCATCCTGGTCACTCCCAAAGAGAACCTCAACATCTTCATCTCTGCCACCTCCAGCTCTGCCTCCTGTCTTTTCCTCAGTGGTACTGTCTCCAGACCAAACAACATCGCTGGTCTCACCAGTTTTATAAACCTTTCCTTTCATTTTAGCTAAGACTATTTTATCACATATCACACCTGAAACTTTTCTCCACCCATTCCAGTCTGCCTGCACACGCTTCTTCACTTATTTTCCACACTCTCCATTGCTATGGACTGTTGACCCTAAATACTTAAACTCCCCCATCTTCTTTGTCTCTTCACCCTGTAACCTCACTCTTCCACTTGCGTCCCTCTCATTCACACACAGATACTCCGTCTTGCTACGACTAACCTTTTACTCTCACTACAGATCACAATGTCATCTGCAAACATCATAGTCCATGGAGATTCCTGTCTAACCTCCGTATGTCAGCCTGTCCATTACCATAGCGAATAAGAATGGGCTCAGAGCTGATCCCTGATGCAGTCTTACCTCCACTTTGAACACCTCCGTCACACCTCACCACTGTCTTACAGTCCTCATACATGTCCTGCACCACTTGAACATACCTCTCTGGGCTACCTGTCATAAACTTTCTCCAGATATACAAAGACACAATGCAGCTTCTTCTGACCTTATCTCTACTTCTCTATCAACATCCTCAAAACAAATACTGCATCTGTGGTACTCTTTTTTTGGGGGGCATGAAACCATACTGCTGCTCACAAATGTTCACCTCTGCCCTCAGTCTAGCTTCAACTACTTTTTCCCATAGCTTCATTGTGTGGCCCATCAGCTTTATTCCTCTGTAGTTTCCACAACTCTGAACATCTCCCTTGTTCTTTAAAATGGGCACCAGCACACTTCTCCTCCATTCCTCAGGCATCTTCTCACTATCTTAAGATCCTGTTAAACAACCCAGTCAAAAATTCTACTGCTGCCTCTCCAAGACACTTACATACCTCCACAGGCATATCATCAGGACAAAGTGCCTTTCCACTCTTCATCCTCTTCAATGCCCTTCTCACTTCATCCTTACTCATCTTTGCTTTTTCTTGGTCCACAACAGTCACCTCTTCTACTCGCTCGCTCTCATTTTCCTCATTCATCAACTCTTAAATGTAATATTTCCATCTTCCCATCACACTACTGGCATCTGTCAACACATCCTTTATTACCGTAACCTGTTGCATGTCCTTCCCATATCTTTCTCTTTGCCTTGCCAACCTGTATAGATCAGTCTCTCCCTCTGTACTATCCAACCTAGCATACCTGTCATCGTAAGGCCCTTGTTTGGCCTTTGCCACTTCTACTTTCATCTTATGCTGCATTTTCCTGTACTCCTGTCTACTTTTTTCGATTCTCTTAGTGTCCCACTTCTTAGCTGACCTCTTTTTCTGGATCCACTTCTGCACCGCCTTTTTCCACCATCAAGTCTCCTTATCTCCTTTCTTTCCAGATGACACACCAAGGACTGTCCTACCTGTCTCCCTGATCACATTTGCTGTAGTTGTCCAGTCATCTGGAAGCACCTCCTGACCATCCTAGAGCCTGTCTCAACTCCTTCCCGAAAATCATACAACACTCTTCCTTTTTCAGCCTTCACCATTTCGTCCTCTGCTCTGCCTTTGCAGTCTTTGTCTTCCTTACCGCCAGAGTCATCCTACACACGACCATCCTATGCTGTCTGGCTACACTCTTGCATTCACTCCTCCAGATTACACCGTCTCCACAAGATGTAGTCTACCTGTGTACTCCTACCTCCACTCTTATACTGTAGGTCACCCTATGTTCTTGCCTCTTCTGGAAGAAAGTATTCACGACAGCCATTTCCATTCTTTTTGCAAAGTCAACCACCATCTGTCTTTCTGCGTTCCTCTCCTGGATACCAAACTTGCCCATCACCTCCTCATCACCTCTTTTTCCTGCACCGTGTCCCTTAAAGTCTGCACCAATGACAACTCTCTCACTTCTGGGGATGCTCTGCATCATTTCATCAAGGTCCACCCAAAAGTTCTCCTCCTCCAGCTCACATCCTACCTGTGGCACATACCCACTAACAACATTGATCATCACACCTTTGATTCCTAGCTTCAGGCTCATCACTCTATCTGACACTCGTTTTACCTCCAGGACGTTCCGAACAAACTCCTCCTTCACAATAACTCTTACTCCATTTCCCTTCCTATCTACACCATGATAGAACAACTTGAACCCTGCTCCTAAACTTCTAGCTTTGCTCCCTTTCCACCTGGTCTCCTGAACACACAGTATGTCCACCTTCCTCCTCTGCATCATGTCAACCAGCTCTCTACCTTTTCCTGTCATAGTTTCAACATTCAGTCCCTACTCTCAGTCCTAGACTCTTGGTGTTCCTCTTTTCTTTCTTCCTACGAACACACCTTCCTCCTCTCCTTCTTCGACCAATAGTGGTCTAGTTTCCACCGGCATCCTTTAAGGTCAACAGCACCGATGGCGGTCGTTGTTAACCTGGGCCTCGACCGATCCGGTATGGAAGTCATATACCTGATTCGCATGTTTGATTTGGCAAAGTTTTATGTCGGATGACCTTCCTGACACAACCCTCTGTATTTTTAAAACGATCTCGGTGGTTGTATTTATTGGAGGACTGTCTCTCCAACCTGTCAAGGCTTGAAAAATTCACAGAAATCTCTTTTTTACGAGGCAGTTTCATCGTGTATTTACCAAAGCAGTCGCTGAATCATATTATCTGTATTTATTTGTACGCTTTCTTGAAAATGTTTTTGAGGTGATTATGTCCTGTGTCTCATTCACTTTAAGGTTCAATGTATACCTGTCACATACAAGTATACACACTCTCTTACTCACTTCACTAATTGTTTCAACAAAAGTGACATGCAGTAAGAAATAATGCATTTCATACATACTGAAGACACACATTGTATATACTATACTCATAGTATGATAGTTATCTTTAACTATTTGACCACCAAGCGTTTTCAGAAAAGGGATGCTGTGAGTGCCAGCCGATTTAAGCATTTTGACTGATCTTTCAAGGTCCACAGAAAATGTTGTGTTTGGACTATGGAAACACACATAATACCAAATGAAAGATTGGACACTCATCTTTCATCAGAAAAAAAGTTTGTTTCTACCTTATTTCGTTTTTCAGTAATCAACAAAAGAAAATGGTTAGTTTCACCCAAATGCTCTGTTTTGAAACAAAATACGGAGAAATCAAGCTTTTTGTGAAACAATATTATTTCATGCACTCTAGTGAATTTGACACCTTTTTTTCCATGAATGATGCCACAAACACCTAAACAGTGCTTTACTTCTGTAAAACACTACCACCAACAATGAAAAAGTGTTTTTTGATAGCAAAATCTGCTTATTTACATTCAACAGTGTAACAATTTGACAAAACAATTTGGCAAACTATTTACAAATGTGTGCAACCGTGGTACTATTTACAATTGTGTGGATGTTTCAACTACAGTTTTTCTTTTTGTAACACTCCCCTGCGTGCAAGGGGACGCAGCAGGATTTGCACAACAGATTAGTTTCACTGCGATTGCCCCTTTGCGTGCAGACGCTACACTTTCTTGCCGGCTTTTTTTCCGGGGAATAGCAAGTATATTAGTAATGGGAATTCCGGCTCTTTTTAGGGAACCGGCTCTTTTGGTTCGGCTCACTAAAAAGAGCCGGCTCTTTCGGGTCCCAAATGGCTCTTTACATTTTTTGTCGCTTAAATAAATATATTACCAACAACAATTTAAAACTGCGCAATATGAAATACTAATGTGAAAAAATTGCACTATATCAAATGTTTGTTGTATAAAATACACTTTTATTTATAAACTCGACTATAAACTCAAATAGAAAGCAAACAAATTAGATAGTGTAAAACAAACATTTAACTATTTACAAATGAACTTAAGTAAGAATTAACAATAACAATTTTCAAGTGAAACAACAGACAAACAGAATCGCACAGCAAAATATAAATTAAAATGTGTAAAATAAAAATAAAATAAAAAATCTGCATCCAGAAAACAGTGTTCTTCAGTCTAGATATACATTCAGAAATGCCAAGTGCCTAAACTTTGAGGGGCTGATCCTATTTATTCTCTCCGTTAATATCTGTCCTGCTTTTGAGAAGATTCTTTCAGATGGGACTGAAGTGGCAACAATGCACAGTCTCCGTGCCATGACATGTGCAAGTCGTGGGTAAATGGAAGACTTGGTCTCCCACCAGCTCAGTGGGTCTGCACTTCTCTGGAGAAGGGGCTCCTCAAGGTAGGATCTCACTTCCAGAATTGAATCAGCTGAAGGATTCCTTCTTGTAGTGTCTCCACTTACCCGTTCTTCAAAGAACCTCCAAACAGCAGATGCTTGTGGCTCCTCTTGTTCATGCTCTGCCCCTTCTCCCTCTTGACCCTCTGGCAGTGAACTGGCTGGCTGGATCTTGCTGCGGCTGCAGTTACTCTCTGAAGAGCTTCATCAACCGCTCTGTTGTCATTAAAGGCCAGCTTCTTGAATCTGGGGTCAAGAATGGTGGATTCTGAGAGAACAGTGTTGTATTCAATTCGGTGGAACTTTCTGTCCATGGATGCACAGAGAGCAGCCACTAACTCTGTCACTTTTCCTTGTGTAATTTTCCATTGTTGTGGTGGTGCACTGGATGATGCTGAAGACACTGCAGCCGCAGCAGCAACAGTTGCAGTAGCACCTTCATTGTCAGGTTCATTTATTTGCCTTTTTTCCTCCAATTGAACTAAATGATGAGTAGTTCTCATGTGCCGGTGTAAATTGTTTGTAGAGCCTCCCCGATATGAAATTTTAGTCTTGCAGACTTTACACTCTGCCTTAGTTTTGTCAGTTGTTGTATTGAAATGTGTCCATATATTGCTGTGTTTTCTCTTGTCACTCATTTTTTAACTGTTTTTTTTACCTTTCCGTTTATACAAGCGCTCTCCTCCTCTCTCTCGTCTCCTCCCTCCCGTTCGCGTTCGAGTGTGTGTGACTGCTTGCAGCGTGCTGTCGTGTGCCCCTCCCCCCTCTGCTGCTCAGCGCTGAGCGCAGACACAGAGACGTCACACACACATACTCACCAATCAAATGCGGCTTTAGAGAGAAAAAAAAAGAGAGAGAGAAAAAAAAAGCGTCTCCCAGCTCCCGTCGTTCACGTCAAAGAGCCGGTTCGTTCGCGACCGACACATCACTAAAGTATATACTGAAGTGTGTGTTTGGCCATGTTGCCATCAAGTCTACTCTCAGGATCATGATACGGTGACGTTACGGTGACGTTACGGTGGTGTTACGTCTGGCTTCCTCATGTCCTTCAGTTCCTATACCGGGTGGTAAGAGATGATCTGATCCATCATATCCGCTCCATTCATGGTGGCATCGTAATCCATAACCAGTGTCTTCTCCGTGATCAGACTGTACCCATTCCTCCGATGAATATGCATTTGGACTCGGGGTACTCTTTGTCGTCCGATTGAACGTCCGCCTGTGCAGAAGTGCTCGGTTGTGCTCCGCGTTTTTCCGGCGTTAGCATCGCTAGCCGGTGAGACTTTATGACGTGATCATAGCCGCCGCGTCAACGCTTCCAACTTCGGCGTCAACCTCGGAGTCACCATCATCATCATCGTCGTCATCAATGTGCTCTTTAGCATCGGTCGATGCTTTTCGTCTTTGAAAAAAATGCTCAAGCGTGAGCTGCTTGCAACCGGTCCCCACTTTCGCTTTCTCAGCCATTCTCCCCTCAACACTCTAGCTCCGCCTCATGTCTTCTACTGACGCCTACCCAATCTTGTCTAAAAGGAGTCATCGCTGCCATCTAGTGCCCAAAAATAGGCATTATCTTAACTAGATCTGCTTGATACTTTCAGCACAGCTGGCCAAGGCTTTCCTCCACCCGTTTCCAAAAAAAACCCCAAAAAAACATAGTGAACGTCTTTTAACGTCTTTGGCGATCCTCCGTAGGATTTTACAAAACGTTATTAAACGTTTTTGGCGGTCAAAGAGTTAATGACATAATGTATCATTGACTGGTTGCCTCCTGTCTGTTGGCAGCAAAGTAGAAGCTTCAGCACTCAATCGTTTCAATACATCACTGAATTTTGGTCTGTATATGCATAAACAAGGCAGATATTAACCTGGAGATTACACACACGGTTGCACTCTGCAAAACAAAAGTGGGCGCATCAATGAATTTTGAGGGTCTGTCATTTGGCAATTGTCAACGGTCGGGTCACCCATCCGTCATCGTCAATCCGTCAATATTTCAAGCCTAACCAAATTGTAATCATCAATCTGTCAACGTTATTTTAACCAGGCTTACTTCATTGCAGACTAAATTTCATTGGTCCGTTAATTGTCAGCCCGTCAACATCATTTTAACTACACTTCCGTCATGCTAAATTCAATTTTGTCAACACTGTTTTCCACTTGACATTGTTTATTTTACTATTCCTTTCTTCACAAATATCACCACATATGGTATGTGCACATGGTTATAACTGCAGAGAATACAACGGACTCAGTGCTTACCCTTTTTAGGACCCCCTTAAACCCTTATCTCACTGAGCATTTTGTCAGGTTTCGTTCAAGACTGCAAAACTTTGCAGACCCTCACAAACCGTTTTTTATGCTCTCAAATTTGAACATGTTCAAAATTTGATGACAAGAAAAGCTGATGGCGAGCACAAAACTGGTTTGCAAGGGTCTTTGCAACGTTTTGCCGTCTTGAATGAAACCTGATGAAATGCCAACACTCGCTACATGTGTGCACCCTCGCAAGCCTGTTCAATAACTTGCCCGACATAAAATGGCACAATGAAGAACCCCTTTGCATCAGTCTGTAGTCACCTAAGCTTTACAACATGGGCAGCTATCAGTATTGGGATAAACCCAGAAGAGACAAGGCTTGGAGAATGGTGTGCGAGGAAGTTAGCATACCTGTTAAGTGTATATTTAGTTGTTTACTGTAGGAGAAAAAGAGTGCCTTGGCCTCAGTACCAGGAAAGAAGTGGAAGTACTCTGTGGTGCATCAGCAAAGTGGGTGTCCGTTAAGTGTTTCTGTCATTCGTCACCGAAATGGGCATCTCTCATTGACGGACTGAGAAGTTTCGTTGGTACTGACCTGGTTATCAATTATTACATTGATGGACGAAAACTCACTTCTGCTAATGCTTCATCAATTTTTCCAAGTTTCCTCTCATTCGTTATCGTCAACAAAATGTCATCCATCATTGACATTCCATCAATATTGACGGAATGCCCACCTCTGCTGCTACATTTGGTATACCTGAATTACTTTGTCCAGGACCCTCTTCTCAGCTTCGTTCTTGCCATAGCAGAGGAAACTGTGAGTGTAGACATTGTAAGGGTAGCCATATAGCTTGATGTGCATGTAATCAGGCCCACTAAGCTTTTCATTAACAGCAAAGGCAATTTGTGTTGATGCACCACCAAGATCCATTGAGCCCACAGTCTTTGATGTCTGTGGACGAACATAGGTGTTCCATAGGCTTTTCTGCAAACACAAAATAAAGCATGTATGTATAAAAAGCCAGGAACACTGGCCAGTTTATATGTACTCTACTAGTAAGTGCTCTGTCTAGTGTAATCCTTTTTCCAAATGTGCCGAATTCTAATGTATTTCACACTCATAAATACTGCATAAATACCACATACTCTTTGAATAAAATGAACATCATTGTGAGCGAACTTTGATTAATACTGTATATTCTGGTATGAGCTAATGATGAAATGATGATGATCAGCTACAAGGAAACTTTGCTCAGAAATAGTGTAACAAATGCATTTGGAAATGGAATAGTCAATCATGTAAAACATATTTAAATTGTCATGCATACATGCTCACAAACAGACTGCCACAAGAAAGCTGGCCTTGGCTGGGCTTTATTGTCAGTGATATCTAATTATTTTTAGAAAAGTTGTAAGATACACCTTAGAGCTGTTTTCATGCTTGGTTTGTTTTACCTCGAGAAAGTTTCCCATCAAATAGTTGACAGTAATCCATCCATACAGTCCTTCTTCCTGACCGGTAATGATAGATGCATTTTGGAAGTCAAAGGGCAGAGTTTGGAGATATATTTTCAGACTATCCAGGACTTCACTAGCACGCTGCATATCCTTCTCTCTTATAACAAAGCAGAGAAAAATGGTGGCAAATATAACAACATTTTTACATCAAAAAGTTGTATCTACGCTACATTAATCAAAACACAATTAAGATGGTCAAGGAATGTACATAATGTAGCATAGTTAATTAATTGTATTTAAATCAGGTCTGTCTAACATGACATTTACTGTATGAGCTCTAGTGTAAACATCTTATATTACTTCCATGAATGGGGAGTAGATGTTGTGGTTGTGATTTTTGTCCATTGTGATTGCAATATTGACCCACACCCTTCTTTATTCACCAGGACAGTGTGAGAGGGCGGGCCAGAGCTGCTGGAGAGCAGGGCTCATTCTACACATCTGCAGGACATCAGCAATCAGCCGGCTTCCTAAGCCGGCTCCAAACGCTCCTCCTGTGCCAGACGATTTTTGCCCCAAGATCACTCAACCCTGCTTTCCAGTTGCTCTCCAGCCTGTTTCTCGAGTTGAGATTTATGTTGATTTTTCCCTTGTGATGATTTTGTGTTTTTAACCTTTTGCAACAAGAGTTTTTCCCTGAGAAGGTGATTTTTTTGTTTGTGCTCAATAAACCTTTGTTCACGATTCTGCATCTGGGTCCTTGCCATTGACCACACCGTCACAGAATCGTCTGGCAAGAATGGACCCAGCAGAATCAGAGAACCTTAAACGAGCATTCTCCAGCCAGGCAGCCAAGGTGAGCCAGCACGAGTCCACTTTGCTTCAGATCATGGATCATCTACAACAGCTCACAGAAAGTGTGGCGCAATTGGGTGGCCAAATCAAGTAAATGAAGGACCAGCAAGGGCCACCAGCAGTGCAGTGTCCAACGCCACCCCCCCCAGCCGACCCGACTGTCAGCCCAGCAACCCAACCCAGAGAGCCGAATCTCCACATCCTCCGCCTCCCGCGTCCAGGTGACAGGTACGGTCCATGCTCCTCAACAATCCACTTCGGTCCAGGTCCTGGTTGACTCTGGTGCAGATGATAGTTTCATTGACACAGACTTTGTTAGACAACATAACCTCTCAGTTTACAAGATATCCACCCCAAAGGATGTTCATGCGATTGATGGCACATTGCTAGAGACAGTTACCCATAAGACCGAGCCTCTCAAGCTAATTCTCTCCAGTAACCATCATGAGACAATACAACTGTTTGTGATAACCTCACCATCGACTCCAGTGATCTTGGGCATCCCATGGCTAAAACAACACAACCCTCATATCGACTGGGCAACATCCATCATCCGGAGCAGGAGCACATACTGCCACGTTCATTGTTTGCAGTCAGTAGTTCCAGCTCGGGCCTCTAGCACAGCTCCTTCACCTGAGGACATAGACCTGTATAAGGTAGCCCCTGAGTACCATGATCTAAAGGAGGTATTCAGCAAACACTTTACCACCCCACAGGCCTTATGACTGTGCAATTGATCTCCAACCTGGAGCTCCTCTCCCCTCTAGGCGGTTGTACAACCTTTCCAAACCTGAACATGAGGCAATGGAGGGTTACATAACCGACTCGGTGGCAGCCGGACTGATTCGACCTTCCTTCTCTCCGGTTGGGTCTGGCTTCTTCTTCGTCGAAAAGAAGGATGGTTCTCTACGTTCATGCATAGACCATACAGGGTTGAATGACATAACTATGAAAAATAAGTACCCTCTTCCATTGATAGACTCTGCATTCAGTCCCCTGAAGGAAGCGATGATCTTCACAAAGCTGGACTTGAGAAATGCCTACCATCTGGTCCGGGACGAGTGGAAGACTGCTTTCAATATGCACTTAGGACATTTTGAATACCTGGTAATGTCTTTCGGTTTGACCAATGCTCCTGCCGTTTTCCAAGCACTTGTTAATGATGTTCTTAGAGAGCTCTTGAACGACGTACTGATCTTTTCTCGCTCCCTTGAGGAGCATGCTAGCCATGTGCGCGATGTTTTACATAGACTCCTCGAAAACAAACTATATGTGAAAGCTGAGAAATACGATACGATACGATATACTTTTATTTTCCCCGTGGGGAACTTTTTCCTGGACTCCGTCCAGCTGCAGTTTACAGTAAGAGAAAACAACAGAATAGAAAGAGATGAAATTAAAATTAAATAAATAAGAAGTGCAGCAATAAGTAGACTTCCCAGAAGTCTTCACAGGAGTATACATGTGTAGAGAAGTACATTGCACACCCATATACACACACACATATACACACTTCTATATATATATATATATATATATATATATATATATATAACACACACATAGGTATGTACACAACATTGCACCATATATATATATCTTATTGCAATGTTAATGTCGGTTGTTAAGCAATTTGATGGATGTCGGCAGGAATGAGTTTTTGTAGCGGTTCAGCCTCGTTCTGGGGGCCCTGAATCTCCTGCCGGAAGGCAGTAGCTGGAACTCATGATGCAGAATGTGAGTCGGGTCATTAACAATTTTCTGTGCCAGTCCGGTGATGGACCGCTCATAAAGCATCTGTAGGGAAGGATGATTTCTGACCCCCATGATCTTCATGGCAGTCCGCACCAGACCGGCAATCTGTGACCTTGACTGCACAGTCAGGTTGCCGTACCAGGCCGCAATGCCGTATCTGATGATACTTTCCAATGCAACCCGGTAGAACAACAGCATGATCCTCTGCTCCACTCCATAGACCCTAAGTCTGCGTAGGAAGTAAAGACGCTGTTGGAGTTTGGAGCAGAGACTTCCAACATGTACCCTCCAGCTGAGTGTGTTGTCGATGTGGACCCCCAGATACCTGTATGAACCCACCTGGCTGATGTGATTGTTTTTAATGACGACTGGCCTGTGGTCACCAACAGTTTTTGGATCAAATATCACCTCCTCTGTCTTCCCCACATTGAGCACAAGATGATTCTGGTCACACCACTGGACAAATTTCTCTATTTCTGAGAAATAGTCCAGTGGGCTACCGTCGGCCTGCAGCAAGCTGACGATAGCTGTGTCATCAGAGAACTTAATGATAAAGTTCTCTGGGTGTGATGTTACACAATCATTTGTGTACAGCGTGAAGAGGACCGGGGAGCTGACGCAGCCCTGTGGGGCGCCTGTGCTTATCAATCTGGGTTCCGAGAGGGAGCTGTTGACCCTGACTTGCTGTGTGCGCTGTGTCAGGAAGGAGTGATACCACCTCGAGATGTACGGGTTCACATTCACCTCCTTCAGTTTACCCAAAAGCAGGTGCGGCTGCATTGTGTTGAACGCTGAGCTAAAGTCAACGAACAACACGCGTGCATAAGCTTTCGGGCCGTCTAGGTGTTTGGTGACCAGATGTGTGATGCTGTTGATAGCATCGTCAGTGCCGCGACCCCGCTTGTAGGCAAACTGAAGGGAGTCTAAGTGGCTTTCATGTGGATTCAGTTAATTTCTTAGGTTACGTGGTTGAGAAGGGACAACTGAGAGCCGACCCGGCCAAAGTAGAAGCGGCCGAAAACTGTCCGGCCCCCTCCACTCTCAAAGAGCTGCAACGTTTTCTGGGGTTTGCAAATTTCTATAGGCGATTCATTTGTGACTATAGCCGTATTTCAGCTCTGCTGTCTCAACTCACCACCAGTTAAGTGGGCTTTGTTTGGTCTGAGGCAGCTCAATCTGCTTTTGAACGTTTGAAATGTATGTTTCCAAACACTCCTGTACTTATTCACCCAGATCCCGAGCAACAGTTTGTGTGGTCATTTTCAAGAATAGATTTTATTTTTCTTACAAATAATTATATTGCTGATAATATTGGTACAAAAATACATCCTATTATTATTAGCGACTATGCACCAGTCTTCCTTACCCTACAAGTTGATTATACCTTTAAACCACCCCCGACATGGCGTTTTAACATCTCACAGCTAAATGACGCAGAGTTTGACAACATTATAAGGAGAGAGTGGGCAGACCCTTTGGAAATAAATGACTCTCCAGACTTCTCGCCATCTCTTCTCTGGGAAGCTGGGAAAGCGGTAATTAGAGGTAAAATTATATTATATTCATCTTATAAAAAGAAACAGGATAAAAAATTTGAAAAAGACCTAAAAGATAAAATTAAACAACTGACAGACAAATACACAATAAACCCAAATAACCAAATATGGACTGACTTACAAAATACAGTTCGACGATATGTTATCCAAAAAGACAGAGATTATAATACAATAACTGAGATACAACAACTTTCAATATAATAACAAATCAGGCAAATTTCTTGCAAACCAACTTCAACGCAATCGGGAAAAAGTTCTTATAACGGCTATTAAAGGGACAACAGTTGAATGCACACAGTCACCTGAAGAAATTAATCACATTTTTTATAACTATAATTGCAACCTATACTCAGAAACTATCAAGCCTAACCCTGAGCATATTGAGGCATTCCTCAGTAGCTTAAATATATCTGTTATCTACTGAATGTAAAGATATGTTAGATACGCCACTCACTATAAACGAGATGTACAGTGCTCTAGATAGTATGCCTAATGGCAGAGCACCTGGCCCGGATGGTTATTTGGCTATATTTTTTAAGCACTTTTGTTAATGCTTGCTCCATTATTCTTAAGAGTAGTAACACAAATTAAAACTAATTGTTACGTACGCCCACACATGAACACAGCAGCAAATAAACTTTTATTAAAGCCAGAAAAAGACCCCACTCTTCCTTTAAGTTACCGTCCGATTTCACTAATTAACACTGATATTAAAATTATTGCTAAGGCCTTCGCATCTAAACTAGAAACAGTAATCTCGACAATCATTCATAGCGCACAAACAGGCTTTTTTAAAGGTCGTCACTCTTGGCAGAATTAAGTAACCAGAATTAGGTTAAAATATTCTATATACGTAAACCATGTTTCTATAAATTTTGATATTTGTTTTTTATTTGAGGCAGATATTTTTTCCATTAAAATGTGATTTATGAGGAGGTTAGACCATTGGTCATTCAGAGTTTGTTTATTTTTCCAGTTAACAAAAATTGTTTTTTTTTTTGCGATAGTAAGGGCTACAAGTGTCGATTGAAATTGTTTATGTGGTAAGTCAGTTGTTGTTAGGTCACCTAGCAAACACAAGTTTGGAGATAAAGGTATCCTACAGTCCAAAATAGCGGAAAGTTTTTCTAAGATTTTAGTCCAGAAATACATAACCGGAGTACATAACCATAAAGCATTAAAATAAGTGTCTGTAGTGTTTTGTAAACACTGGAGACAAATGTCGGAGTCTGAGAGTCCCATTTTCTTCATCATATATTGAGTAATGTATGTTCTATGAATAATTTTATATTTGATAAGTTGTAAATTTGTGTGTTTTGTCATTTTAAATGCGTTTTCACAAACTTGAATCCAAAAGTCAGATTCCGGAGCTATAGACAAGTCTGTCTCCCATTTCGAGATGGGTAAAGACATTTTATCAGTATATGAAAGTAACTTATATATTTTTGAAAGTTTTTTGTTGTTGGAGAAAGCTTGGTAATATCTTTAGCTAAAACAGGCAGTTGGAGCGTACCCTGGAGTGTTGGAATTTGTTTCTTTATCATATTTTTAACTTGTAGATAATATAAAAAAAATCAGTTTTTTATTTTATATTTTTGGAGCAAGGATGTATATGATATGAACATATTATCTGAGAAGAGATGGTGGAGATGTGTAATTCCTTTCTGCTCCCACACACCTAAATAAAACGATTGGTTATTAAGTTGAAAGTCGGGGTTATGCCATAGGGGAGAAAGCCCACAGGGCTCCACTTGGGCTTTTGTATTTTCTAGTGCCTTCCACCAGGCAGTCAGGGTGGCGGAAATCATTGGGTTTTTAAAACAATTATGTCGCTTAGTCGATGCTGTAATAACGAGTAAATGTAGAAGTCTGAGGTTATTACAATCCTTCTGTTCTAGTTCCAGCCAACAGTTAGTATCTCTGTTGGGTTGTGCCCATAGAATGATATATTGTAGCTGGTTAGCTATATAGTAGTACATAAAATTTGGTGCCTCAAGACCACCTTTGGATTTACTTTTCTGAAGAGTAGATAGACTAATCTTTGCTTTTTTTTATTCCAGTAAAATTTTGTAACGGCTGAGTCCAACAACTGGAACCAGTTAGCCGTAGGTTTAAATGGAGTCATTGAGAAAAAATAGTTTATCTTGGGTAAAACTTTCATTTTAATGGTGGCTATTCATCCTATTAGAGAAATAGGAAGATTATTCCAGCGCTCCAAGTAACTATAAATATTATCCAGAAGTGGAGAAAAGTTTAAATGAATTAAATCACTTAATTTAGGTGAGATTTTTATGCCTAAATATTTTAAATTACCTATAGGAAATGAGTAGTGTGGGTCCTGGCTTGCAGGGTTCCATGAATTTTCTGTAATAGGTTGAAGTGTTGATTTTGTCCAGTTAATAGAATAATCTGATAACTGTGAGAATTTAGTTATTAAGTTAAATGTATGTAACGTATGGCTAATGCAAGTGGCTCAATAAATATTGCAAATAATAAAGGGGACAGTGGGCATCCCTGTCTTGTGCCTCTCTGTAGAGTAAAACTCTGAGATATAATCCCATTAGTAGTAACTGTAGCTTTAGGAGAATCATATAATAATGAAAACAAACTGAATATCTACCAATGGTCTAACCTCCTCATAAATCACATTTTAATGGAAAAAAATATTTGCCTCGAATAAAAACCAAAGATCAAAAATTATACAAACATGGTCTACATATATAGAATATTTTAATCTAAATCTGGTTACTTAATTCTGCCTGTTAGTGAGAGCCACCACATCGCGATAACTTATATTACTGTTTCTTTATTTGGCAATTTGTAACTAATGGTTGTGTTTTTATAGTCAGGAACCCAGTTGCTGTCAGCAGGATCGAGTAGACCACATCAAATGACACCTTACAGTCACCAACTTGATGGTTGATGTCTCAGACTCCGGGGTCTGTGCCGTCCTCTCCCACTGCCTGCCTGCGGACAGGAAACTCCATCCCTGTGCCTACTTCTTCCCTCGCCTGACCCCTGCAGAACAAAACTACGAACTGGCGGTAGTGTTAGCCCTGCGGTACTGGTTTGAGAGGGCAGTGCAGCCTTTCATCATCTGGACAGACTACAAGAACATACCGCCGCACTGCCCGGCGACTGAACTTGCGTCAAGCCCGCTAGGCACTCTTCCTGGGTCGTCTCCGGTTCACCCTCACCTATCACCCTGGCTCGAGGAATGTCAAGCCGTACGCTCTCTCCCAACAGTTCCCCCTGCAGATGGGTGACACCCCCAAGGAGACCATCCTCACTCCCGGCTGCGTAGTGGGGGCGTTGAGATGGAAAGTGGAACAGGAAGTACAAGAGGGTCTCCGGGGCCTGCCAACACCTGATGGTTGCCTCCTTCAACCCCTACCCATTCCGCCACGCCCCTGGTCACATATTGCTGTAGACTTTGTAACCGGCCTCCCACCATCAGAAGGACATGACACCATACTAACCATAGTACCGCTTTTCCCAGGCAGTTCATTTCGTTCCTCTCCCCAAATTACCATCCGCCTTGGAAACTGCTAACCTATTGGTTACTCATGTGTTTAGACTTCACGGCATTCCCCAAGACATAGTCTCTGACAGAGGCCCGCAATTCACATCATGAGTTTGAAAAGTGTTTTGTCGGGCACTGGAAACCACTGCCAGCCTCGTGTTCCCGTTACCATCCCCAATCCAACGGCCAGGTCAAACGGGCTAACCAGGACCTGGAGACTGCGCTGTGTTGTGTTGCCTCCCGACTTCCTTCTTCCTGGGCTACTCACCTCCCAGGGGTTGAATATGCACACAACTCCTTAATCAGCTCAGCCACAGGTATGTCACCGTTTATGGTCAACTTTGGTTTCCAACCCCTCATGTTCCCCACTCAGGAGTCAGACGCAGCGGTGCCATCTGTCAGAGCTCAGTTCCTGAGAGTCAGGAGAGTGTGGCGGGAAACTCGAGCTGTTCTTGGTCGGACGGCGGAATGCAACCGACGGCTGGCGGACCGCCACCTAATGCCAGCTCCTGACTACAAGGTGGGACAATAAGTTTGGCTCTCAACACGCGACCTCCCTCTTCCAGCTAATTCACGCAAGATGTCTCAAGTTTATTGGTCCTTACCCAGTGGCCAAAATCATAAACCCCAGTGCCGACCGCCTCAGCCTTCTCTCTTCACTCAAGGTCCATCCTGTGTTTCACGTTTCCCTCCTCAAACCCGAGGAGCGTTCCTGGATATACCGCTCCCTCATCCTCGACCCTCAGCTGCTGCAGGACTTTTATGCTAGGTTTCCGGGTAGGACTCCAGGAGGCGCCCGTTAGGTAGGGGGTATTGTTGTCGTTGTGATTTTTGTCCGTTGTGATTGCAATGTTGACCAACACCCTTCTCTATTTACCAGGGCAGTGTGAGCGGGCTGGGCAGAGCTGCTGGAGAGCAGGGCTCGTTCTGCACATCTGCAGGACATCAGCAAGGCTTCTTAAGCCAGCTCCAAACGCTCCTCCTCTGCCAGACGATTTTTGCCCCAAGATTACTCAACCTTGCTTTACAGTTGCTCTCCAGCCTGTTTTTCGAGTTGACATTTATATGGATTTTTCCCTCGTAGTGATTTTGTGTTTTTAACCTTTTGCAACAAGAGTTTTTTCCCTGAGGAGGTGATTTTTTGTTTGTGCTCAATAAACTTTTGTTCACGATTCTGCATCTGGATCCTTGCCATTGACCACACCGTCACAGTAGATCCAATTTGGAAATTTTGTTGCATAACTACTATGGGCACTGCACAACAGTGGCTTACAGAATCTGCCTTTCAAACACACAGGGGCGTGCAGAGACCTCTGGAGAGGGAGCTGCTCAAAGGTGGAAAGGATGTAACACATGGAACTTTTTTTGTTTAGATTTTTTGTGGAAACAATATTTGTGCACAAAATGCTTTTTGGGCCATTAACATAAATTTGTAGATCCCTACTGGACAGTTGGGTAAGGAAATCAAGAGCTTCTTTTAGGAAACTTGTAAGGTAGAGGTAAAGACCTTAACATTGGACAAATGATTAGGTACACCATGGATTCTTGCCTGTTCCTTCCTGCCTTCTTTCCTTGCTTCCTTGTTAACCAGCTTATTTTTTCCCCTACTATTTTTATTATTCCGCTGTTTTTCCTCATTCAACTACTTCTACATTTCTTGACGGATTCAAACCACAGCAACTTCAACATGTGCAGCTCATTCCAAGTCATTGAATATCATTCCATGTCATTCAACATCATTCAACATAATTGCAAAAAAAATCCAAATTTTTTCATTCAGCCTCTTAGCCTGCAAATGAAATTTCTCCAGAAATTACATTTTCAAGTTTGCATTAAAATCAAGATAATTACACCACCTACGCTGCAAAATACACTTCCTTTTAGGCAAGTCTAGAATTTTGTCTACTTCTTGTGGGCAAATTGGTGAGGCGCAGACGGGCACAGTGCACTGGAACACCCAGCAGGGGTGAAAGTGGTTATAATTTCTTCCCAGAACTCCCTGACTGACAGATTTTTCGAGGGGTGGGGGGTTGGGGTGGTGGGTTGTTGTAATTCCTCCTTTAAACCACCAACATGCAAAAAAAACTAAAAAACGCCTTTTGGTAGAGTACACACAAAACACAACAGGTCTTGTACATGCATTAGGTTACTGCATTACCCTTACTGTAATATGATTGTAACAAGGCATACAGGCAAAACTGATTTTCATTGAAATTAAATTTTTTTCAATTATGTGCAAAATAACAACGCCATTTCCTAATATTTTCCCTTATTCCCTCACATCTAAATGCAAAACCTCAATTTAAACTAGAACAGTGATTCTTAACCACTGTTGGGCCGCAAGCACCATCTAGTGGGCCGCAAAGTAATTTCAGTTTTATAACTCTGGGCAGCAACGACTTTGTACACATGCAACAGGGTGTTTTTTTTTAAACCAAATATTTCCACCACTTCCTGTGTGGAAAAAACTATCTGTAATATTGCCTGTTAGTATTGTCCTAAATCCATTAATTTTCCTCCATATTCTGTCTAGCCACACTGCTGTCAGCATGTTGTAGGGCGGGTCAGAGGAACACAACAGCTCCTTACTGCACGCAATCAACGAGGGTGTTCCAAAATTAGAAACAGCGTCGCTGAACCTCTGTTCAATGAGCTGCTCTTGACGCTCGTAAATATCTTGCATCTATGAACACCCAAAATATGCGGGAAAGTAATGCAGCACTTCGCACTGCAGAATTTAATGTTTTCTTCTATTTCCGGGTTTCGTTAAGCGTTCAGCCTTCGTCCTTTTTGTCCAATGGGAGCGCAGATCGTCACGCGGGGCGACGTGATTACGCAATATAGTCCACTTGCAAAAAGCACAGTAAACCACACTAAACCAAAACAAAACACAAAAAAAGTCAGCTTTTGGTCCTGAGCAAATAAGCGGACTTAAGGACTTTTCTGGTCTGAATACACCCATATATCTCTAAAACAATCCTGTCAAACAAGGCCTTAAAAAATCTAATGCCAGTCATTGGCAGAGCATATACATTAACTAAAGTCACAGTTGTATTTTCCAATCTTTCTACCACAATACTAAATCTTCCCTTTTTATCGCTGATTTTTTTTGTACATTCAAATCTGACCGAGTTAGAGATGAGCATAGTCACATCTCTTCGACCGCCGCCAATCGCCAATGACGTTAAAAGACGTCATCCAATTTATTTTATTTTATTTTTTTTAAACGGGTGGAGGAAAGCCTTGGCCAGCTGTGGTGAAAGTTTCAAGCAGATCTAGTTAGCCTAATGACTATTTTTGGCCCCTAGATGGCAGCAATGACTCTCTTTTGACAAGATTGGGTAGGCGTCAGTAGAAGACGTGAGGCGGAGCTAGAGGGGACAATGGCTGGGGAAGGGAAGAGAACATGGCGACCGGTTGCAAGCAGCTCATGCTCGAGCAGTTTTTTTCAAAGACGAAAAGCATCGACCAACGCTAAAGAGCACATTGATGACGACGATGATCATCATCGATGATGATGATGGTGACTCCGAGGTTGGAAGCATTGACGCGGCAGTAGAAGACGTGAAGCGTAGCTAGATGGCTGAAGAAGCGAACAATGGCGACCGGTTGCAAGCAGCTCACACTTGGGAATTTTTTTCAAAGACGAAAGGCATCGACCAACGCTAAAGAGCACATTGATGACGACGATGATCATCATCGATGATGATGATGGTGACTCCGAGGTTGACGCTGAAGTTGGAAGCGCTGACGCGGCGGCTATGACAACGTCATAAAGGTTCACGGGCTAGCGATGCTAACACCGGAAAACTCGGAGCACAACTGAGCACGCTCAGGCGAACGTTCAATCGGACGACGAAGAGTGCCCCGAGTCCAATGCATATTCATCGGAGTAGTGGGGTACAGTCTGCTACTTGCTATTCCCCGGAAAAAAAGGCCGTCAAGAAAGTGTAACGTCTGCACGCGAAACGGACAATCGAAGTGAAACGTATCTGTTGTGCAAATCCTGCTCCGTCTCCTTGCACGCAGGGCAGTGTTACAAAAGGAAAAACTGTATTTGAAACACTTTTTCATTGTTGTGGTGGTGTATTACAGAAGTAAAGCACTATTTAGGTGTTTGTGGCATCATTCATGGACAAAAAGAAGTGTAGAATTCACTAGAGTGCATGAAATAACATCGTTTCACAAAAGCTCTTTTTCTCCGCTTTTTGTTTCAAAACAGAGCATTTCGGTGAAACTAACCATTTCCTATTGTTGATTACTGAAGAACGGAATAAGGTAGAAACAAACTTTTTTTTCTGATGAAAGATGAGAGTTCAATCTTTCATTTGGTAGTATGTGTGTTTCCATAGTCCAAACACAACATTTCTGTGGACCTTGAAAGATCAGTCAAAATGCTTAAATCGGCTGGCACTGGCGACCTCCTGTTTCTGAAAACGTCTGGCAGTGAAAGAGTTAAGAAATAATGTAAAAAAAAAAAAATTCCCATTCCCTTTTCAATTAGAAATAATAATAATAATAGTATTTAAACTTAGAATGTGTACCGCCATCAGTACAAACACTAGCCCCATAAGCCAGCCACAGTTATAACCCAACATAATAAAGACAAAAAATAAAATGTTGCACTTATCCATTGTCTGGAACTATGGCTGTTGATTGCGTCTGAACTCACTGAGCTTCTCCTTGGCACATTGTGCTGTTGTAACCCGCGGGTCAGACCGCTTCCATGAAACCGCCTCCTTCAAACCTCAAGAGCAGCCGATGTGTTCTCCCTTGCAGTTGTAGTCACCTCGATGGCACGTTTGGTCAAATCCAAAGCCACCTCATCCGCACTTTCATAGATTTGAAGTCCTGTATCTCAGTACACTCTCATCTTCGTGTACGGCGTTTGAAAGTGAACGGCCTTTTGCTTCAATGCTGCTTTTATCGGGCCATATGCCTTCCGCTTTCCCATGACGTCCGCCGTGTAATCATTGTCAAAGTAAATCCGCCTGCCGTTGACTTCAATCCTTTTCCGCCATGCTTTCTTGAGGACAATTTCCTTAACATAGAACTGTAGGGAAGTTGACAATGATCGATCGAGAAGCCATTGATGTATTTGGCTTGGGTCCAAGTGCTCGATGCGCCCGCTGTATCTGCTCCATGTCATGCGGCAAAGCGACATTCTTCTTAAGCAAAGCACTCACAAAATCAATCATCGATGTTCCTTCTGCCTCCTCCGGCACCCTGTTAATTCGAAGATTGTTCCTTCGAGAATCGGCCTTCCAAATCAACAATTTTCTTTTGCATGTCAGCGTTTTCTTTCACTAAGCAGCGTATCCTTCATTGATTGGCAAGTCGACTCCAACTCGACTACGAGAGACTGCGCCTCCGCGATGTTAGCGTTATGGCTCTGCAGCTCTCTCAAAACTTCATTCTTGAATTCGACAAGGTTTTGTTTCAAGTCGGCTTGGAAATCCTTAAACTACTGGGTGAGAAGCTTTGAAGCATTACATCTTGAGTAGCCATGTTAGCTTCCGCCACGTTAGCCTCATTAGACTCTTCGTCGTCACCGCTGAGTTCGCTGTTTTCACTTACTTAATTTGGCTTCTTTCCGACCTTATGACTCAGATTCTGTTTCCCTCCTTTCATATTCTTCTTGAGTCAACAATAACGACAATTTGCCTTAATTTGAGGTACTTTAGTAAACCGACAGTCGGAAGCTCGCAGTTACACGTCCATCTTGTTCGGTTACCAGGAACTCTCCTCGCTTCGTGCATTTTTATCTGGTAAAGATGTTGGTGTTTTGTTTTGTTTTTCCTAAGAAGTTGATTCTGGCTTGTTGGGCAACTTATTGGGTGTCACTGTTTACACATTAATAAATGTAATTGATGTCTACATTGTATCATGTTATTTGATAATGATTTTATAAACCTTAACTAAATTTAATTTAGTTATTAAATACAAAAAAATAATAAGTCAACATAAACCATCATTTCTGAATGGGCACCGGGCTACTTATTTACAGGAAAAATTGGGCCCCAAGGTAAAAAAGGTTAAGAACCCTTCTTTAGAACATAACATTAATACTTTAAGGATATAAATAAGTAACATAAATTAACAAAAATAAGTCCAAATTGACACTGAGTTACTTCACTTTACAACAGGAGGTGCATCCTAGATAGATACTCACTTTGATCATGTAACCATTATTATTATTTTTTTGTCTGACTTACTCCCCACCCCCTACCCCCACACACAGTAGGGCTAGCAGCATTATCTGTATTTGTATGTGGTTGGGAGGGTTCTGCTGTCTCTTCTTGCAGGGTGGCTCCCCGTGCTGTGAGTCTGGGTTACTTTAATTTTATCATCATCCCTGGCTGTTGTTCAACAAACTCTATTTGTATGAGCGTCTTCATGAACGTGGTGGTTGGTTTGCGGCGCAAGCACGCATGCACACATCGACGTGACATCAATTAAATACACAAACGGAGCCGGTAGACAGAACTCCGTGGAATACAAATAAATAAAATAATATATATCATGGAAACGGATTAGCTACACAAGCACACTGGAATGATTCAGAAGACTTTAGACTTGTTAACACTTGTATTGTAAAGCTGACGTTAGTGGATGCGTGTGTGGCAGGCTGGCAGGTTATTTGACATGTTTTTTGACAGTTGCATAGCTGTCATATTTTTGGGACCAAAGCACCCGATAGTTCCGATCCCAAATCTTTTACCGAAATGTAGTACCGGACTGTTACAGCCCACTTTCGCCTCTGACGCCCAGTAAGTCGTAGAGCATCCACCAAATTCGCCAACACGCGAGAATATACTTGCCCTAGCACGAATATCAAGATGTACCTGTCTTTACGCTGAGTGCAGTCTATTTTCTGTTACCAAATTTGGAACAGTGTCGTCGATTGCGTACAGTAACAGTAAAGCCGTTGCGCTCCGCTGCCCCACCCCACAACATGCTGACAGCTGTGTGGCTAAACAGAATACAGAGGATTATGAATGAATTTATGATGCTTGGCTACGGTGGCAAAAAGGCGCATATGTCCTGCAGTTGAAGTGGCTCAGCCGTGGTTTGTATTAAGACTGCAAAACGAACTGCAGCAAGTGTGTTTGTGTGTATTCAGACCTGCACAAAACGTCCAAATCAACGTGGGAAATTAACTCTGGTCCGTGGTCAGTGACCTAGTGGAAGAGTGTCCGCCCTGAGACTGGAAGGTTGTAGGTTCAATCCCTAGCCAGGTCATACCAAAGACTTTAAAAATGGGACCCACTCAGCATTTAGGGTTGGAATTGGGGGGTTAGATCACCAAATGATTCCTGAGCGCGGCCGCTGCTGCTGCTCACCGTTCCCTCAGGGGATGGGTCAAAGAATAATTTTCGCCCCGCTTAGGTGGGTGTGACAATCAGGGAATCTTAATCTTAAAGCGGACCAAACAGTGCAGGTCTGAATACACCCTTAGAACGTTGCAAGACCGCCCCAAACAGCTAAGACCAGTTTTGCACTGCCACAGAAATTGAGTATTTATGCTGAGTGCACATGCGCCTGGCTACAAAATAGGGCGCATAGCCTCTCCAGCATGTCTTGGGTCGTCCACGGGGCCTCCTCTCACCAGGAATGCTAGATGCTCGAGCCACCTCATCTGCCTCGTCTCAAGTCAGAGCAGCAGTGCCTCAACTCTGAGGTTGTGTCCAAAACCGGGCTGGGTCCTCCGAAGGCCGAATTTGTCGGCTGCATGACGTCACTCCCGGCACAACTCGACAGCATGCACTGACAGCTTTACACAAGAATGGACTGTCGGTCAATGCACTACTGACAAGCAGCATTGACAATCCATTCATATTTCTGTGTGTGTTGTCGAGTCGCGCCAGGGATGATGTCATGCAACCAACAAATTCGGCCTTTGGAGGACCCAGCCTTGGGAATTTGGACATAACCTCAGAGTTGAGGCACTCCTGCTCTGACTTGAGAGGAGGCAGATGAGGTGGCACGGGCATGGATGACTGAGCTTTTCCTTCTATCTCGAAGGGAAAGCCCGGACACCCTGCGGAGGAAAATTATTTCGGCAGCTTGTATCCAAGATCAGTTTTTTTCGGTCACGACCCACAGTTCGCAACCATAGGTGAGAATAGGAATTTAGACCGACCGGTCAATCGAGAGCTTCGCCTTGCAGCACAGCTTTACACAATAGACTGATGCAAAGTCTGCATTACTGCAGACACTTCACTGATCAGCTTGTCGCTCTCCTGTTCCATCCTTCCCTCACTCGTGAACAAGACCCCAAGATACTTGAACTCCTTCACTTAAGGCAGGATCTCATCTCTGACCTGGAGAGGGCACGTCACTCTTTTGCGGCTGAGGACCATGATGTCAGGAGGTGCTGATTTTCATCCCAACCACTTCAAACTGCAAACCACTCCAGTGAGAGTTGGAGATAGCGGCATAATAAAGCCAACACTACCACATCATTTGTAAAAAGTAGTGATGCAATACTGAGGCCACCAAACTGAACCCCCCTCAATGCCTTGACAGAACTTGGAAATTCTATCCATAAAGGTTATGAATAGAATCTTTGACAAAGGGAAGGCTTGGCAGAGGCCAACCCTCACTAGAATCAAATCCGACTTACTGCCACCAACGTGAACTAAACTCTGACAGGGTTTTTCCTGCGTTCAAAATTCGGAGGAAGCCACCTCCAGCTAATTTTTGTGCCGCCTGGAGCCAGAGCGACTGATATCACTAAACAGCGCTCCAGCTGTGTTGATTGAGCTCGGCAGAAACGTATTTTAACTGCAGTATTTTAACTTGCAGCGTTGCGCCATTATGGATGCACTATATCAACAGCAGTGCACCGGAAAGACCTGAAGCAACAACCGAAGAAGAAACCTATCACGGCGCAACTATTGCACACGCCCATTTCTTGGTAACGAGGCAGAGATGGCATGCTCCAGCCATCGCCAAAGTAATAAAAACACAGTATATGCAATTACCTTAGGTGTTTTACAACAATGCTGAACTTTATTTACAATTTAATATGTACTAGTGGATGATTTTTTAATGATTCTAGTATAAAGGAAAAAAAAAGAAATTGCGGGTCGCGGCCGGGCAATCCACTTAAATGAGCACTCCAGCCAGGCGCAGCACAGAGCCTCCGCTGCCTACATGGTCACGGCTCCAGCTTCGGGAAAAGCGGCTTTGGTGGCTGCCGGAGGGCTTCAGTGCCCGGTGAGTGAGGAAGACTAGCCATTGACTCTGAGATGCGGCCAAGATGCATTATTGACATGACACTGGCTGGTGCTTGGTTGTCTTGCTGGTTTAAACCTGGAAATAGATTTTTCATCAATATGTGAACACTTCTGTGCATTTGATGGGCTGTACTTTAAGACGTCGCCACATCATGCAACTAATTAATATTATGAATCCTGGAAAAAACAGTGGCCGATACTTCCCAATCACTAAATGTTATGGCCGAACCATTTTAATGAATGAATGCTTTAACATGGTAACAGTCTTATTATTATTGGAACTCTTAAAGTATGTTGCCTGTAAAAAATGAAAACGAGTCAGTTGAATTTACAGAATACATGCACGTCATGGCGCATGGTCAGGATTAGGGATGTTCGATAACACTTATTTTTAGTAGTCACCGATACTGATACCAAAATAACGAAATACCTATATATCCCAATATATTATTTTTCTTTAAATTTCATGAAATTAATGGCAACTTTCTATTCATATACTTTCGAATTTCTAGTTCCTGATCGTAAAACGGCTAAAGGAAAGCGGCTGATAATGGTATCGGCCTCCGCCGTGAGTACGATACCTAAAAATAAGACTAGTATAGGCACCGATACGATACCTGGTATGTGTAGTCGCCCATCATAGTCAGGATGGTACCACCTCTGCCTCAATTTGAGCCAGGACAAATCCTGTCTGACATCGGTCATGCTGCATGAGGGGGTTCGGTACCCCATACCGTACAGAACTCGCTGAGGGACACATACAAACGCCTTCTCCAAGTCCACAAAACACATGTAAACTGGTTGGGCGTACTCCCATGCACCCTCGAGGATCCTGCCGAGGGTACCCATTAGCCGCCTCATGAGTCCTACAGGCGTTAAAGGTAGGACTCCTGCCCGTAGGGGCAACAGACCCCGTCCTATTATCGCCAAATTTGAGCATTTTAAACAAAAAGTATTTGTTAAAAGTAAAGGACGGGAGCTTAAAGGTACCTCATTCGGAATGAATGACCAATTCCCTAGAGAGATGAATGAGCGGCGAAAGGTACTGTTTCCTATAATGAAACAAAATAGGCAGGAGGGTAAACGGACTATGATGGTCGTTGATAAACTATACATCGATGGCCAACTATTCCGGAACCCCAACTCCACTCCCTGGCTGTTCTAATTAGCATCGATGGAACTAAACTTTGTTTGATTATTAGATGTATACATATACATATACATATACATATAATGTATATGTGGTTATAAAACCTAAAATATGAATACTCATTATGTTTACGCTATATTATAAATATAATAATAATACATAACTATATCTAAAAGTAGATTTAAACAAACAAAAAAAAAATCTCGCTTGGGTTACCAGTTACTGGTGTATTATAATGTTGTTTAACTCCCCACTAACGTCCTTCACTTTCACATCCCTACCCGTTTTTTCACTGTTATATTTACTTACACATTTCCTTATATTTTACACAAATTATATAAATCACCTAACTACTTTGATTCTATCCTATAACATGCCAGTATTGACAAATGGCCTATGCAGATATTTACACAGGACTGAGCCTATATTGTTTGTATGCATAAATTAGTTCTGGTTTCCTGGAATGTTTGTGGCGCTCGCTCACAGGCAAAAAGAATAAAAACTTTAGACCATCTCTTAAAATTAAAAGCAGATATTTGCCTCCTGCAAGAAACCCACCTACAAAAATCTGAAGAAAAATTACTTATTGATAAGAATTTTAGCCAAGCATACTCTGCCCCTTATAACAGCAGACAAAGAGGAGTCTGTATACTCATACATAAGAATTTACTCTTTACTCTAAATAATACAATAACAGACCCAGAGGGCCGATACATTATTATTCAGGTAACTATATTTAATAAGATATATACACTTGGCAATTTATATGCCCCTAATAATGATGATCCGGCCTTTTTCCATGAATTTTTCTCTCAGCTGTTTGATTTAGCAGCGAACTCTACTATTATTATTGGAGGAGACTTTAACACAGTCTTAAATCCATTAATAGACCGTTCTAATAACACAACATGTATAAGGCGATTACAATCTACTAAAGTAATAGGGGAATATATGGATGATTTTGGCCTCGTCGACAGCTGGAGACTTAAAAACCCAAATAAGAAGGAATTTACCTTCTTTTCCGCTGTACACCGGTCTTTTTCAAGAATTGATTATTTTCTTACAAATAACTCTATTGCTGATAAAACTGTTACAAAAATACATCCTATTATTATTAGCGACCACGCACCAGTCTCACTTACCCTACAAGTTGATTATACCTTTAAACCACCACCAACATGGCGTTTTAACATCTCTCTGCTAAACGATGCAGAGTTTGATAAAATTATAAGGAAAGAGTGGGCAGACTTTTTGGAAATAAATGACTCTCCAGGCCTATCGCCATCTCTTCTCTGGGAAGCTGGGAAAGCAGTAATTAGAGGTAAAATTATATCATATTCATCTTATAAAAGGAAACAGGATCAAAAATTTGAAAATGACTTGGAAGATAAAATTAAACAACTGACGGATGAGTACGCAATAAACCCAAATGACCAAATATGGACTGACTTACAAAATACAAAAATACAGTTAGACGATATGCTAACTAAAAAGACAGAGTTTATAATACAACAATTGAGATACAACAACTTTGAATATAATAACAAATCAGGTAAATTTCTTGCAAAACAACTTCAACGCAATCGGGAAAAATCTCTTATAACGGCTATTAAAGGGACAACTGGTGAATGTACACAATCACCAGAAGAAATTAATCAATTTTTTTATAACTATTATCGCAACCTATACTCAGAAACTAACAAACCTAACCCTGAGCATATTGAGGCATTCCTCAGTAGCTTAAATATGCCTCAGTTAACTACTGAATATAAAGATATGTTAGAAGCGCCACTTACTATAAACGAGTTGTACAGTGCTCTAGATAGTATGCCTAATGGCAAGGCACCTGGCCCAGATGGTTATCCGGCTATATTTTTTAAGCACTACTGGTTAATGCTTGCTCCGCTATTCTTAAGAGTAGTAACAGAAATTAAAACTAATGGTTACATACGTCCACACATGAATACAGCAGCAATTAAACTTTTATTAAAGCCAGAAAAAGACCCCACCCTTCCATCAAGTTACCGTCCGATTTCACTAATTAACACTGATATCAAAATTATTACTAAGGCTTTCACATCTAGATTAGAAACAGTAATCTCGACAATTATTCATAGCGACCAAACAGGCTTTATTAAAGATCGTCACTCTACTAATAATATTAGGAGGCTCTTTAACCTTATTAGCATGTCACAGCGGCATGATAAGAAGGCAGTTATTATATCGTTGGATGCAGAAAAAGCTTTTGACAAAGTTAACTGGTCCTTCCTCTTTGTTGTTTTAAATAAATTTGGCTTTGGGAAATCATTTATCCACTGGGTGTCAGTATTATATGATTCTCCCAAAACTACAGTTACTACTAACGGGATTATATCTAAGAGCTTTATTTTACAGAGAGGCACAAGACAGGGATGCCCACTATCCCCTTTATTATTTGCAATATTTATCGAGCCACTTGCAATAGCCATACGCCAGGAAAGAAGGATTCAAGGAATTCACTCTGGGGTAACAGAACATAAAATTAATCTATATGCCGATGATATTTTACTTTATTTAGAAAACCCGGCGATTTCGTTAGGGGAAGTATTTAACTTAATAACTAAATTCTCACAGTTGTCAGATTATTATTATTCTATTAACTGGACAAAATCAACACTTCTACCTATTACAGAAAATTCATGGAACCCTGCAAGCCAGGACCCACATTACTCATTTCCTATAGGTAATTTAAAATACTTAGGCATAAAAATCTCACCTAAATTAACTGATTTAATTCATTTAAACTTTTCTCCACTTCTGGATAACATTCATAGTGACTTGGAACGCTGGAATAATCTTCCTATTTCTTTAATAGGACGAATAGCCACCGTTAAAATGAAAGTTTTACCTAAAATAAACTATTTTTTCTCAATGATTCCATTTAAACCTACGGCTAAATGGTTCCAGTTGTTGGACTCAGCCGTTACAAAATTTTACTGGAAAAAAAAAAAAGCAAAGATTATTCTATCTACTCTTCAGAAAAGTAAATCCAAAGGTGGTCTAGAGGCACCAAATTTTATGTACTACTATATAGCTAACCAGCTACAATATATCGTTCTATGGGCACAACCCAACAGAGATACTAACTGTTGGCTGGAACTAGAACAGAAGGATTGTAATAACCTCAGACTTCTAGATTTACTCTTTATTACAACATAGATTAAGCGACATAATTGTTTTAAAAACCCAATGATCTCCGCCACCCTGACTGCTTGGTGGAAGGCATTAGAAATTACAAAAGCCCAAGTGGAGCCCTGTGGGCTTTCTCCCCTATGGCATAACCCTGACTTTCGAATTAACAACCAAACGTTTTATTTAGGTGTGTGGGAGCAGAAAGGAATCACACATCTTCACCATCTCTTCTCAGATAATATGTTTATATCATATACATCTTTGCTCCAAAAATACAAAATAACAAACGGAAATTTTTTACATTATCTGCAAGTTAAAAATATGATAAAGAAACAAATTCCAACACTTCAGGGTACGCTCCAACCGCCTGGCTTAGCTAAAGATATTACCAAGCTTTCTCCGACAACAACAAAAAAACTTTCAAAAATATATAAGTTACTTTCATATACGGATAAAATGTCTTTACCCATCTTAAAATGGGAGACAGACTTGTCTATAGCTCCGGAATCTGACTTTTGGATTCAAGTTTGTGAAAATGCATTTAAAATGACAAAACACACAAATTTACAACTTATCCAATACAAAATAATCCATAGAACATACATTACTCAATATATGATGAAGAAAATGGGCCTCTCCGACTCCGACATTTGTCTCCAGTGTTTACAAAACACTACAGACACTTATTTTCATGCTTTATAGTTATGCACCCCGGTTATGTATTTCTGGACTAAAGTCTTAGAAAAACTTTCCGCTATCTTGGACTATAGGATACCTTTATCTCCAAACTTGTGTTTGCTAGGTGACCTAACAACAACTGACCTACCACATAAACAATTTCAATCTACACTTGTAGCCCTTACTATCGCTAAAAAAACAATTCTTGTTAACTGGAAAAATAAACAAACTCTGAATATCGACCAATGGTCTAACCTCCTCATAAATCACATTTTAATGGAAAAAATATCGGCCTCAAATAAAAAACAAATATCAAAATTCATAGAAATATGGTCTACGTATATAGAATATTTTAACCTAATTCTGGTTATTTAATTCTGCCTGTTAGCGAGAACCACCACATCGTGATAACTTACATTGATGTCTCTGCATTTGGCAGTTTGTTACTAATGGTTGTGTTTTTATAGTCAGGAACCCAGTTGCTGTCAACAGGATCGAGCAGATTCACCTCCAATGGGCACTAAAGGCTAATATTCGGATTCACTGCATGCCAGGGGACTAACTCTACAGGTGCTGTCCCCCCTGGCTGGGCGTGGGCGGGTCTGCCCCTCTGTTGGCTGCTGGGTGGCGGCTGCGTCTTGGTCGTTGCCTGGGTCTCGTGGTGGGTGCTGTGTTGCGGGGCTCTCCTTGGTGTCCGGGGCGGCGCCGCCCCGGCGCGGTCCGTCGCTCTGGGTCCGGCGACGCGGGTCGGGGCCTGTGGGCCGCCGGGGTGCCCCGTGGTTCCCTCTCCCCTCCCCCTTCCTCCCCCTTGCTTCCTCTCCCTCTTCACCTCTCCCCGCCCGTCCTCCGCCTCCCTGTCCCTTCTCCCTCGTCGCCCTTCCTCTCCCCCTCTCTCTGCGGCCCTGCCGCTGCCTCCTGCCCTTCCTGTCGTCTCCTTCCCCCGTCCCCTCCCCCTCCCCTGTCCGCCCTCCTCCCCCTCCCCTAGGCCGGGGGTTCCATCCGTGGCCCGGGTCTCGGCGCTCCGGGGGCCGGGGGAGTGGGCGGGATTGGTGTTGTGCCCGCCCCGCTCCGGTGGGCCTCCGGGCACTTCGGGCGGGCCCCGGTATCCGGGGGGCGAGCCCCGCCGGGGTCCCGGTGGGGTGGGTGGGGGTTTTGGTGGGCGGGTGCGCCTCCCCCCCCCGCCCGGTTGGGGGGGGCCCAGCTGGTCGCTCCTCTTAACTCACTGCACTAGTTTTGCACAATACATTTTAGGGCACATAACACACTTTGGGGGGGAGTGGGGTGGGGTGGAGACACCGTCTCCGCCCTGCAGCTCCCCTCTAAATTTTAATGCACCACACGTGGGGGGGGGGGGCGTCTGGGGATTTGGGGACCTGGGGGCGGTTGGGGCTGGGTTGGGGTGGGTGGCGGGGGTGGGGGGTCGCGGGGGGAGCGGGGGTTGTGGGCCAGTGGGGTGCCTGGTGGGCCTGCAGTGCCCCGTCCTGCTGCGTTGGGTTGGGGGCGCGGGCCGCGTTGGGGTGGGGGGCGCTCCTGCTCCGGGGTTTGCTCTCCGGCCGGTGGCCCCTGCGGGGCCCGGGGGTCGTCCTTTGGCGCGGCCGCGGCCTGGGGGGCCCTGAGGTGTTGCGCTTGCTCTGTCCTGGCGGGGGTCGACGGCTCCCCTCTTTGGTGGAGATTTTCATGCATGCTAGATCCACCACACCAGCATCTATCGAGACTCAGACACAATTTGTTTCTCCCTCAGGTCATTGATTCGGTGGAGGCTGGTGTCTGTGGATCTCACTCTGCTTCGTCTGTCCTTTCTACCTTTCCTCAGTTTCTCCTTTGGGCCCTTGAGGTTTCCCTGATTTGTTGGAGTTTGGATGTCTCTGGGGTTGGTGAAGGTTAGTGGCCCGGTGGGTGGTGTCTGGTCGGTGCTGGGCTTCGCTTTTCTTTCTTTTCTTTGGTCCCCCTTCGGGTCTCCTGGCGGCCCCACGACTCTGGCTGGATTTTGAAGTGTTCGGTTTAGGTGAACGGTATGGGAATTCTTATTTATTTATTTATTTATTTTTTCTCACGCACGCACGCACGCACGCACACACACACGCACGCACACACGCACACACACACGCACGCACACACGCACAAACACATATTCAAAAAAAAAAAAGGGAGAACAATGATGATGACATTTCAAATGATCAATACTGAGATCTCCCAGAAAGAAAAAAAAAAAAAAAAAGTAGGACTCCTTCTTCAGCTTGATAGCATCCTTTACCGCTCGGATTCGGGAGATTGCTGCAACAGGCACCAACCACTTTATGGCCACAGCTCCAGTTGGCTGCCCCGACAATGGAGGCGCGGAACATGGTCCACTCAAAGTCAATGTCCTCCACCTCCCCTGGGACATAGGTCTACTGTAGGTGGGAGTTGAAACTCCTTCTGCCAGACGTTCCCAGCAAACACTCACAATATGATTGGGTTGGCCAAGTTGGACTGGCATCTTTCCCCACATTTGGAGCCAAGACATCACCAGTGGTGATTAGTTGACAGCTTTACCCATCTCTTCGCCTGAGTTTCCATAATATGCGGCCGCAAATCCGATGACACGACCACAGAATCGAACTGCGGCCATGGATGCCAAGTGCACGTATGGACACCCTAATATGTGTACATGGTGTTCATTATGGACAATTTGTGATGAGCACAGAAGCCTTGTGGTAGAGTGTCTGCCCTGAGACTGGGAGGTCGTGTGTTCAATCCCTGGCCGGGTCATACCAAAGACTATAAAAATGGGACCCAATTGCCACCCTGCTTGACACTCAGCATTATGGGTTGGAATTGGGGGGGTTAGATCACCAAATGATACCCGAGCGCAATCCCTGCTGCTCACCGCTCCCTCAGTCGATGGGTCAAATGCGGACAGTGAATTTCGCCCACTTAGTTGGGTTTGACAATCAGTGGTACTTTAACTTGAGAAGTCCAGTAACAGAACATCGCTCAGGTTTTGGTAGCACTGAAGCACCCCAGACTGACAAGCACTAGCACCTCCACCAAGAATTTCAAAAAGGGTGGGTACTGCTTATGCACCAAACAGCAGTTAGGACCCATCTTGCTACCCTCTCGTCACCGAGCTAGGGGCAACAAATATGCCAATGCTCTGTGCCTTTCTCCATGGGCAACTTCAGAGTGGAAGATTACAACCTCTCTGAAAAGCTGGTAGAAAAGCCTAGGCTGTGTGTTAACTTCTCGATCTTGCACAACAGCTCAGGCTCCTTCCATGCCAGAGAGGTGACATCCCTAGCTTCTCTAGCTGTGGCTCGAACTGCCAAACTCCCTGCCTTTGGCTGCTGCCCAGCTCACATCGCACCTGATCTAAGGCCCCTCTCACAGGTGGTGAGTCCACTAGAAGGGGGACCCACGATGTCCTTTTGGGCCCGGCTGGGCCTATCGGCGCAGGCCCAGCCACCAAGCGCTCACCTCCGAGCCACACCTCCAGGCCAGTTTCCAAAGGGGGGCTAGCGTCATTGTGTACTGTATGTCAAAAACCCCAGTTATGTGTGTAACAACTTGTGTGTGCATATCATATGGGTTGAGGGGCTGCTCGGAAATACATGCAAGCACATAAACACACAAAAAAAGAATAAAAAAACAAAACACTGAACAAATAGGGGAAAAGGTGCAGGTGATGGACCGAAAATCTCTCCTACCCCACATTGCACATGCTCTAAATTGTATAATTTTGTTGAGAGGATGCTGCAAAAGGTACTGTAAAATGCTCCCTTTGCTTACTTACTGTAAGAGTCTCATTCCAGCAGTAGCTCCCAAGAAGAGAGGGGTTGTTTTGTGCTTCTTAGCAGGAATGGCTACAGAGATGTTTTTCATGCATTTTTTGAAGCCTTCCCATGTCTGTTCATCTTTCTTCAAATCTATTTTCAATTCAGAGATTGGCACACCTACAAGTACAATGAAATATATGAGTTTCATGGTCTTGCAAAAAACAGCAACATGTCATATATCACTCTTACAACACAAGTTTGGACTCACCAGAAACTTTGCAGTTCAACATCTCCTTTACCACTCCTGTCTCATTCTCCTTTTCCCCTGGCCACTCGTACAAATAGATGTTGGACCGAGATGATCCTGAGTCAATCACTATACCGTACTGTAGTAACAGAAATTATGCATTACATTTCTCAACTCCTCTGTTTAAAACAATTTATTGCACAGTTAAGTAGCTGCCGGTGGACTTCTTTGTGAAAGAGGCTGAAAAACAACATTAGTGTTAGTGAGTTTATATGTGCTAGTTTGTCAAGGCTTACCTCTAAAGAATATTCTTTGGACCGCCAGTTACCCTGGATTACAGTAACAGCGATGAGCCCAGCGATGCTAGCCAGGAGGAGGAAGAGAACAGTGGCTATGCGACATTTGTAACCCACTTTTCTCTTTGAAGCCATTTCCTGTTAGCAAAAAATAAGAATGTGTGGTTTTCACTTAAAAGCTTCCAAAGTAATGAAGATATTGGCATATTGGGAAAATGATCAATTATAGTTCTGGTTATTTACTTAAAAAGAAAGGAAATACTATCACCCTTAATAGTATTTATTGACTGAAGACCTTGATGTTGTCATGCTTACCAGTAATGGGATGTGGATATGCTACTTAATCGTAGGTAGCTTACAAATGATATAATCACGCTAGTGGCTTGACTTATACTTATTTAATTATGTTTTATTGGAACAAAGATGAGTGCATAGAATTATTAAGGGAAAATTCTTGTGTAACTTGGGAAGGACAGGGAGGCAAGCGTCAAGGCTAAGGGTAGGCTGTTCTAAACTTAATGTGCAAAAGAAGGCTCATTGATAAAAAATCATTTGTACAGCTGCTGGCAAGCGAACAGACTGACATCATCAACTGAAATTCACCCACCTTCTGCATGGCAACGGCAATAGACCAATTAGACAAAGACAACTCCTTACTTTTGCTTTGAAAAAAAAAACTGTATAAGAAGGGGGTCAAGGAATAGATAGTTTAGGTCAATTTACATCGTCTTTGCTAGAAGCTAAGATAGACCTAGCGGTTGATCCCAGAGCTCTGAATGTATGTATGGACTCCTCTGTCAGGAAATAAATTGGTTGACTTTTAATTTGTTGCAGTTATTTTACATAAACGAACACGTGTGGAACATAAAGAAATAAAAGGTGATTTTTAAACACAGGTTCCTTTACTAGGATTTTAACTTATTAATATTATATTATATCTTATATTAATAACCGCCAACAACCATCAGCAGGAAAGGTCCACTTCTACATTTACACAGCAGGTCAACCTCAAGAGCACCAAACACCTGTATGCTAAATAAGGATAACAATTGGAAGAGAACATTCAAGATTCCCGGTGTCTTTAAAAAAAAGTATTGAATTCACAAATTTGGAAATAATAAATTAAAAGTAAAAAAAAGTATTGAATTTGGATTTTTGTCTTAAATTTTATGCCGTGAATGGATTAAATTTCTCTATCACCCCGACGGATTTGAGTCAAATCAAGAGGGAAAAAAAACAGGTGCTTTCACAGACGAAAATGTCATATGTGCACAGTTTCATGCACTGTTGTCGCACCTTGTCACAATAACAGGACTGGGTACAAAAAAATATAGAATATACTCATTAAGGGTAACAGACATTTTCCCTAGTTCCTCAAATATTTTTTGTTTCTAGCTATGTTGTTTCGCGTAGTTGTTTAATTTTGTAGAAAAAAAGTAGAGCACAGACATGACAAAACTAAAATCATTTTAAATGGCAACTTTCTGGCTTTCAGAAACACTAAAAGATATCAAGAAAAAACAGTAACATTTTTTAAGACCAAGCCGAAGGACGAAAAAAAATGGAATCACTAAATTCTGAGGAAAAAATTATGGAATCATGAAAAAACAACTACAACAAAAGAAACACACCACTAGTACTTTGGAGCACCACCTCTGGCTTTCATAACAGCTCGCAGTCTCAGAGGCATAGACTTAATGAGTGACAGACAGTACTGTTCATCAATCTGGCTCCAACATTCTCCGATTGCTTTTGCCAGATCAACTTTGCAGGTTGTGTCATGTCTGGGAAGGCCTGGTTTTGGTTGAGGGTCCCGATTGGTGGATTCCTGCCCTTCCGCAGGCTGACCAATCCGGGCCCTCAGCCACTTGTGCCTGGCCCCAGGTGTGACTAATCAATCTAATTGTGTGGGTGTATTTAGTTCCCGGGTGGTGATCAGTCCTTGTGGGATCATTACCGATGGTCACGGTCACCCCCCGGAGTTTGTTCTGTCAGTTTGATTTTGAGTTGTACAATAAATTACAGCCGTCTAACCCGCACCCCTGCCTTGGTTCTCCTGCCTCCCTGCATTTTGGGTCCTTTACGCCACACGTCGACAGACGCCACGCCGCTCCGTGACACAACCGTGACTGAATGATCCCACCAAAACGGATCCAGCGGACCAAGAGGCAGGTACCGTTGCAGTTTTCGGCAGTGTGTGTGTGCAGCGCCCGTAGCCGAGGTGATGGCGGCGCTCGCGGAGCGCACGTTGCCAGTGTTTCCGGCGGCGCTCGCGGAGCGCACGTTGCCAGTGTTTCCGGCGGCGCTGATGGCAGCGCCCGAAGCCGACGTTCTGGCGGCCCCTGTGCAGCGCCCGCGTCCAGTTCCGGCGGCGCGTGTCCTGCGGCCGTCACCGGTTCCCGTTCCGGCGGCGCGCGTCGTGCGGCGGCAGCCCCTGGCATCATCGCCTGTGCCGCTGCAGCCCCTGGCATCATCGCCTGTGCCGCTGCAGCCCCTGGCACCATCGCCTGAGCCGCGGCAGCCCCAGGATTCCGGATCAGCTCCAAAGCAGCTCCCGGTCCCAGTGCCGGCTCCGCGTCAGCCTCAGGTTCTCGTGCCGGCTCCGCGGCAGCTCCGGGTTCCTGTGCCGGCTCCGCGTCAGCCCCACATTTCCGTGCCGGCTTCGCGGCAGCCCCAGGATTCTGGATCAGCTCCACAGCAGCTTCCGGTCCCAGTACCGGCTCCGCGTCAGCTCCAGGTTCCCGTACCGGCTCCGCGTCAGCTCCAGGTTCCCGTGCCGGCTCCGCGTCAGCTCCAGGTTCCCGTGCCGGCTCCGCGTCAGCTCCAGGTTCCCGTGCCGGCTCCGCGTCAGCCCCAGGTTCCTTTGCCGGCTCCGCGTCAGCCCCAGGTTCCAGTGCCGGCTCCGTGTCAGCCCCAGGTTCCAGTGCCGGCTCCCGGTCCCAGTGCCGGCTCCGCGTCAGCTCCAGGTTCCAGTGCCGGCTCCGCGTCAGCTCCAGGTTCCTGTGCCGGCTCCGCGTCAGCCTCAGGTTCCCGCCTCCGCGACCCCTCCGCCCGCCCTGTTTTGGAACTTTTTAAAAGGGACGTCTGGGATCCGTCCCTTAAGGGGGGGGTACTGTCAGGTTCCCGTGCCGGCTCTGCGGCACCTCCAGGACTCCGTGCCGGCTTCGCCGCAGCCCCAGGTCTTCGAGCCACGTCTGCCGCCGCAGCCCCAGGTCTTCGAGCTGCGTCTGCCGCCGCAGTCCCAGGTCTTCGAGCCGCGTCTGCTGCCGCAGCCCCAGGTCTCCGAGCCGCGTCTGCCGCCGCAGCCCCAGGTCTCCGAGCCACGTCGGCCGTCGGAGCCTCAGCACTCCGTGCCGGCTCCACGGCAGCCCCAGGACTCCGTGCCGCCTCCACGGCAGCTTCAAGTCTTCGCGCCTCGTCGGCCACCTCCACGGCAGCCTCAAATCCTCGCGCCTCGTCGGCCGTCTCCATGGCAGCCTCAAGTCCTCGCGCCTCGTCTGCCGCCTCCACGGCAGCCTCAGGACCCCGGGCGTCCTCGCCACTGCAGCCCTGGGCCTCCTGGCTTCGGCCGCTCTCATGCGGGGTCTCTTCGCCTCTTCCATGGCGGTGTCAGGCCCATGGGAGTGGACAGGAGATGTTCATCCTACGGCCGTCCTGTTCCGGTGTGGCGTCCGGGGTGCCCTCCAGATCGGCGCCGCCGGGCTCCCCTTGTCTGGCGTCCGGGACGTCCCCCGGACTAGTCCTGAGGGACGTGCCAGGTTCCCGCCTCCGCGCCCCCTCCGCCCGCCCTGTTTTGGAACTTTTTAGGGACGTCTGGAATCCGTCCCTTAAGGGGGGGTACTGTCATGTCTGGGAAGGCCTGGTTTTGGTTGAGGGTCCCGATTGGTCCTGAGTGGATTCCTGCCCTTCCGCAGGCTGACCAATCCGGGCCCTCAGCCACTTGTGCCTGGCCCCAGGTGTGACTAATCAATCTAATTGTGTGGGTGTATTTAGTTACCGGGTGATGATCAGTCCTTGTGGGATCATTACCGATGGTCACGGTCACTCCCCGGAGTTTGTTCTGTCAGTTTGATTTTGAGTTGTACAATAAATTACAGCCGTCTAACCCGCACTCCTGCCTTGGTTCTCCTGCCTCCCTGCATTTTGGGTCCTTTACGCCACACGTCGACAGACGCCACGCCGCTCCGTGACACAACCGTGACAGGTTGGAGCCTTGTCATGGAGCATTTTCTTCAACTTCCACCACAGATTTTCAATTGGATTGAGATCTGGACTATTTGCAGGCCATGACATTGACTTTATGGGTCTTTCTTCAAGGAATGTTTTAACAGTTTTTGCTCTATGGCAAGATGCATTGTCATCCTGAAAAAATTATTTCATCATCCCCAAACACCCTTTCAATTGATGGGATAAGAAAAGTGTCCAAAATGTTAATGTAACGTGCATTTTTTGAAGTTGTGATGTGATAGCCAAATCCCCAGTGCCTTTACCTGACATGCAGCCCCATATCATCAATGACTGGAAATGTGCATGTTTTCTTATAGCAGTTACCTTCATAAATCTCACTTTTGTTGAGCTTTCCTTTATGTAAATCCCAGTTTCCGCCCATTTGTTCCTCATTTGTTTTGTTGTGATTTTTTTGTTTTCAAGACATATTGCTTTGAGTTTTTCTGTCTTGACACTTTCTTGGTCTACCCATATGCTTGCCTTTAACAACCTTCCTATGTTGTTTGTACCAGATTTTAGAGACAGCTGGCTGTGAACAACCAACGTCTTTTGCAATACTGCGTGATGATTTACCTTCTTTAAGAAGTTTGATAATCCTCTCTTTTGTTTCAAATGACATATCTTGTGTTGGAGCTATGATTCATGTCACTCCACTTGGTGCAACAACTCTCCAAGGTGTGATCACTCGTGTTGAACTGCAGACTAGCCAGCAGATCTGATTTGAGGCAAGTGTGTTTTGGGAATGGAAATTTACAGGGTGATTCTAACCGGGTGATTCAGGGTGTTTTTCGTCCATCAATGTATTGTCAATTCATCAATAAATTCGTCAATCTGTCAATGGACCTCCCTGGTGATAATGATACTTACAGAAGTTAAGCTTTTTTGCTCCCATTGTGGCGATGATTGGTGCCTAACGTAGACACCGTATGCATTGCAAACTTTGGACTCCATCATGTTTAGCGACATTAGCTTTGCAGACGCATTTTGTAGATTAGCAGAGGCTCTACAGAATAGTGTACAACAAGCATTTTGTTTGTGACCATAGGTGAGCGTAGTAACGTAGATCCACCGGTAAATCGAGTCTGCACCAAAGCAGACGCTGCACCAATCCATCTGTTGATCTCCTGCTCTAACCTGCTCTCAATCGTGAACAAGACCCCAAGATACTTGTCTTCAAGAACTCCTCCACCACTTGGGGCAAGATCTTATCCCTGACCCGGAGGGGGCACTCCACCCTTTTCCGACAGAGGACCATGGTCTTGGATTTGGAGGTGCTGATTTTCATACAAATTGCTTCACACTCGGCTGCAAACCACTCCAGTGAGAGTTGGAGATTGTGGCTTGAAGAAGCCAGCAACAACACATCTGCAAAAAGAGATGCAATGCTGAGGCCACCAAACTGGCCCCCCTCAACACCTCAGCTGCGCCTAGAAATTCTGTTTATTAAGGTTAGGAACAGAATCAGGAACAAAGGGCAACCTTAGGTTTGAGTTCAACCCTCACTGGAAATAAATCTGACTTGCTGCACGCAATATGGACCAAGCTCTGTCATCAGTCGTACAGGGACCTGAACAGCCCGTATCAGGGGGCTCAGTACCCCATACTGCCGAAGCACCTCCCACAGGAATCCCCAAGGACCACGGTGGAACGCCTTCTCCAAGTCCACAAAACACATGTAGACTGGTTGGACGAACTCGCATGTACCCTCGAGGATCCTGCCGAGGGTGTAGAGCTGGTCCACTGTTCCACGGCCGGGAGGAAAACCACACTATTCCTCCTGAATCCAAGATTCAACTTCCTGATGAACCCTCCCCTCCCCTGAATAGACCTTACCAGGGAGGCTGAGGAGTGTGATCCCTCTATGGTTAGAACACACCCTACAGCTTGGAGCCCGTAGGGGCAATAAACCCCGTCCTATTATCGCCAAGTTTGAGCATTTTAAACAGAAAGAATTTGTTAAAAGTAAAGGACGGGAGCTTAAAGGGACCTCATTTGGAATTAATGACCAATTCCCGAGAGAGATTAATGAGCGGCAAAAGGTACTGTTTCCTATAATGAGACAAAATAGGCAAGAGGGTAAACGGACTACGATAGTCGTTGATTAGCTATACATCAATGGCTAACTATTCCGGAACCCCAAATCCACTCCCTGGCTGTTCTAATTGACATTGGTGGAACTAAACTTTGTTTGATTATTATGATGTATACATTTACTGTATATGTGGTTATAAAACCAAAAATATGAATACTCATTATGTTTAGGCTATATTACAAATATAATATTAATACATAACTATATCTAAAGTATATTTAAACAAAAAATCTCGCTTAGGTTACCAGTTACTGGTGTATTGTTGTTTAATCCCCCGCTAATTTCCTTCCCTTTCACCTCCCTCCCCGTTTTTTCACTGTTATATTTACTTACACGTTACCTCATATTTTACACAAATTACATAAACCACCTAACCACTTTGATTCTATCCTATAACATGCCAATATTAACAAATAACCTATACAGATATATACACAGGACTGAGTGTATATTGTTTGTATGCATAAATTAGTTCTGGTTTCCTGGAATGTTTGTGGCGCTCGCTCACAGGCAAAAAGAATACAAATTTTAGACCATCTCTTAAATTTAAAAGCAGATATTTGCCTCCTACAAGAAACCCACCTACAAAAATATGGAAAAAAAATACTTATTGATAAGAATTTTAGCCAAGCGTACTCTGCCCCTTATAACAGTAGACAAAGAGGAGTCTGTATACTCATACATAAGAATTTATTCTTTACACTAAATAATACAATAACAAACCCAGAGGGCCGATACATTATTATTCAGGTGACTATATTTAATAAAATATATACATTTGGTAATTTATATGCCCCTAATAATGAAGATCCGGCCTTTTTCCATGAATTTTTCTCTCAGCTGTTTGAATTAGCAGCAAACTCTACTATTATTATTGGAGGAGACTTAAACACAGTCTTAAATCCATTAACAGATCGTTCTAATAATACAACATGTATAAGGCGATTACAATCTGCTAAAGTAATAGCGGAATATATGGATGATTTTGGCCTCGTCGACAGCTGGAGACTTAAAAACCCAACTAAGAAGGAATTTACCTTCTTTTCCGCTGTGTACCGATCTTTTTCAAGAATTGATTTTTTTCTTACAAATAACTCTATTGCTGATAAAACGGTTACAAAAATACATCCTATTATTATTAGCTACCATGGACCAGTCTCCCTTTCCCTACAAGTTGATTATACCTTTAAACAACTCCCGACATGGCGTTTTAACATCTCACTGCTGATCGACTCAGAGTTTGACAAAATTATAAGAAGAGAGTGGGCAGACTTTTTGGAAATAAATGACTCGCCAGACTTATCTCCAGCTCTCACAGAATGCACACAATCACCAGAAGAAATTAATTACATTTTTTTTATAACTATTATCGCAACCTATACTCAGAAACTAACAAGCCTAACCCTGAGCATATTGAGGCATTCCTCAGTAGCTTAAATATACCTCAGTTAACTACTGAATATAAAGATATGTTAGATGCGTCACTTACTATAAACGAGTTGTACAGTGCTCTAGATAGTATGCCTAATGGCAGAGCACCGGCCCCGGATGGTTATCCGAATATATTTTTTAAGCACTTCTGGTTAATGCTTGCTCCACTATTCTTAAGAGTAGTAACAGGTTACATACGCCCACACATGAATACAGCAACAATTAAACTTTTATTAAAGCCAGAAAAAGATTCCAAACAAAATATACCGTCCGATTTCACTAATTAACACTGATATTAAAATTATCACTAAGACTTTCGCATCTAGACGAGAAACAGTAATCTCGACAATCATTCATAGCGACCAAACAGGCTTTATTAAAGATCGTCACTCTACTAATAATATTAGGAGGCTCTTTAACCTTATCAGCATGTCACAGCGGCATGACAAAAAGGCAGTTATTATATCATTGGATGCAGAAAAAGCTTTCGACAAAGTTAACTGATCCTTCCTCTTTGCTGTTTTAAATAAATTTGGCTTTGGGAAGTCATTTATTCACTGGGTGTGAATATTATATGATTCTCCTAAAGCTACAGTTACTACTAATGGGATTATATCTCAAAGTTTTACTCTACAGAGAGGCACAAGACAGGGATACCCACTGTCCCCTTTATTATTTGCAATATTTATTGAGCCACTTGCATTAGCTCTACGCCAAGAAAGAAGGATTCAAGGAATTCACTCTGGAGTAACAGAACACAAAATTTATATATATGCCGATGATATTTTACTTTATTTATAAAAGCCTGCTATTTCGTTAGGAGAAGTATTTCACTTAATAACTATGTTATTATTATGTTTACAAAACACTACAGACACTTATTTTCATGCTTTATGGTTATGCACTCCGGTTATGTATTTCTGGACTTAAGTCTGAGAAAAACTTTCCGCTGTCTTGGACTATAGGATACCTTTATCTCCAAACTTGTGTTTGCTAGGTGATCTAACAACAACTGACTTACCACATAAACAATTTCAATCTACACTTGTAGCCCTTACTATTGCAAAAAAAAACAATTCTTGTTGACTGGAAAAATAAACAAACTCCGAATATCGACCAATGGTCTAACCTCCTCCTCATAAATCACATATTAATGGAAAAAATATCTGCCTCAAATAAAAACCAAATATCAAAATTTATAGAAACATGGTCTACGTATATAGAATATTTTAACCTAAATCTGGTTACTTAATTGTGCCTGTTAGCGAGAGCCACCACATCGCGATAACTTACATTGCTGTTTCTGTATTTGGCAATTTGTAACTAATGGTTGTGTTTTTATAGTCAGGAACCCAGTTGCTGCCAGCAGGATCGAGCAGACTACATCAAACGACACCTTAATCACCAACTCCTCAAGATTCACCTCCAATGGACACTAAGGGTTAATATTTGGATTCACTGCATGCCAGTGGGTTAATTCTATAGGTGCTGTCCCCCCCCTGGCTGGGCGTGGGCGGCTGTGCCCCTCTGTTGGCTGCTGGGTGGCGGCTGCGTCTTGGCCTTTCCCTGGGTCTCTTGGGGGGTGCTGCGTTGCGGGGCTCTCCCTGGTGTCCGGGGCGGCACCGCCCCAGCGCGGTCTGTCGCTGGGGTGCCCCGTGGTTCCCTCTCTCCTCCCTCTTCCTCCCCCTTACTGCTTCTCCCTCCTCGCCTCTCCCCGCCGTCCTCCGCCTCCCTCTCCCTTCTCCCTCGTCAATCTTCCTCCTCCTTTCCCCCTCTCTCTGCTGCCCTGCCGCTGCCCCTTGCCCTTCTTGTCGTCTCCTTCCCCCGTCCCTTCCCCCTCCCCTGTCCGCCTTCCTCCCACTCCCCTGGGCCGGGGGCTCCATTCATGGCCAGGGTCTCGGGGCTCCGGGGGCCGGGCGGGTGGGTGTGTTTGTGTTGTGCCCTCTCTGCTCCGGTGGACCCCCTGACACCTCGAGCGGGCCTCAGTATCCGGGGGGCGAGCCCTATTGCTTCCTTTAAAGCAGCGCTGGCTGTTTTAAAGTGCTTTATAAATTAAGTTGAGTTAAGTAGTTCTTGGTCTGTGAGAAAGATTGACCTCAGAACCACAGTTGTGATTTTGCTGACTACAAATGCACAATTGAGTAAGCTTAATTTGTTAAACTGATCATCACTAGGAACGGAAACTGCGCCAGGCTGTCAGCATCAAAGTGTGCAACCATCAGGTCGATTAAACTGCTTTTACTTTAGTACTGTCACTAACGATTTTTAAAAAAATCAAAAATCGAGTCTCCTATCAATTATTTCATCGATTAATCCCCCCACCCCCCAAAAAAAAGTAAAAAAAAAAAAAGTTTTTATTAATTTATTTTTTTTAGTCCACTAAAGTTGAACGTGAGTTTTTAGTGGATATTAATTTGAAAGATATGGCCCCAAATAACAGCAGTTCAATTAACATATTGTGTCACTCTCTAGATCAAATTAACAACTGGATAACCAAAATTTCCTTCAGCTAAACAAAAACAAAACAGAGGTCATTGTTTTCGGCAACAAATAAAAGAGCATTGTCTTTACTCACTGTTTTTAGAAATCAAAGACTGTGTTCGAAATCTTGGGGTGCTAATAGACTCAGACCTGACTTTCAGTAATCATATCAACTCAACCACTAAGACAGCCTTTTACCAGCTGAAAAACATATGCAGATTGAAGGACTGCATGCTCCAAGCAGACCAAGAGAAGCTTATCCATGCTTTTATCTCCAGCAGACTTGATTACTGTAAAGGTCTTCTGACTGGACTGAAAATTGCAGCTCATTCAGAGCGCTGCAGACCAAAACAAAGAGATCAGAACATAATCATATTATTATTATTATTAATAATGGATGGGATGGGTGGATGGTATTTTCAAAACAATATGTCAGTCTTCAATAGTTGGTTGGATTCCTTTTGCCTTAACCACTGCCTCGATGCGCCGTGCCATTGCCTGGGGGTCCTGCAAGCCCAGGCCCTCTTGGTGCTTGCTGTCAGCTCTTTGTTTTGGGGTCTAGTGGCCCTCATTTTCCTCTTGATAGTACTGTATTACAACAGAAAAACGAGGGCCACAATACATTACTATCAAGAGGGAAACTAGGGCCACCAGACCCAAAAACAAAGCATCAAGAAAGCCCCAGGCCCCCAGGCAATGCCACGGCGCATCAAGGCAGTGGTTAAGGCAAAGGGATTCCCAACCAATTACTGAAGATTAACATATCATTTTGAAAATACCATCTGTCTGTCAATCCATCTTTTTTTCCCCATGCAAAACACTGGGAAGTATGTATGGGGATTTCTTCACATTATTCAAATTTTTTGGCATCCTGTTTTAGTGGGTTTTATGAGCTGGAAGCCCAAATGTAAAAATAAACAAATAAATACTTGAAATCACTTAAATTGTGGGCCCTGAATCTATAATCTATGAAAGTTTGACTTTTTGAGTGGAATTACAAAAATTATTCAACTTTTTGAGGATATTGTAATTTTTTGACAAGCACCTGCAATTCACATATTCACAATCTGGTGTCAGTAAATATACATAAGTGTGGCTGCCAGTGTGCGCCTACGGCCCTTCCAACCACTACCAAACATTTGCACCACCCATACACCAATCTGAGTGACACTATCATATAACATATCACTCCAGTCCTTAGAGGTCTCATATTATTCAACTTTTCAACATACTAAAATACTTCTTAAATGTGTAAAAGACATGTCTGTGATATGCATTCATCAAAATAGAATTTGGATCTAATATTTTTGCTGTCACTAAATCAGCCAAAAAACGCTCTGTTCAAAACAGCCTGTTTTAGGGGTGTGTCACTTTTATGTAATTAGCTGCACCAGGCCACATCTAGGCCATACCCTTCTCTCTCGAAGGGGCAGTGATTTCGGTCATGGTAGCCATGTGCTAATGTTGTGAATGGAAACGATTGGCCATGAATCAAAAGAAAAGAAAAATACAGACATGCCTTTTACACATTTGAGAACTATTTTAATATGTGGAAAAGTGGCATAACGTTTTACCACAAGAAAAAGTAGCATAACGTTACTACAGAGATTATGTTGTAGCGTTAGATTGTGATTGTTTGGGCAATGGTTATTTTGCCGTAATCGGCATGTCGAATGTCTCTGATTTGCTGTGAATGCTTGTAGACATTTACAAGCGGTTATGAATAACACAAATGTGCACATTTAGGCCCCTGTGCGGTCGCAACGTGCAAGCCATCTCGTCGAGAACACTTTGCGACCAGTTAGCATCACAAAGTCATGTCAACTAGGTGGCGAATTGCCAGTCACAGTAAATTAACCACCGCAGATTATATCTTGACAAAACAATACGCAACCGCTTCATATCATCCAACCACCGTCTGCTTTATCATATCTGACCTCTTGTAACCAAACAACATCCACACGACAAATGTAACTTCCACTTTAAGCACTAAAAATACACCAGTAATATGGTAGAAGGTGCACATCTCTTATTAGAAAGGATGGGAAGGACGGCTAAATCAAAAATGTTAAACTTACATCTTTTCCGTTTGCAGTCGTGTCACACTGTTGGGACCGATCCATTATGTTTAACCCCTGGGCGTTATTTTATTTTGAAATGGCTTGGTCAGAACCAACAAAAAGCCCAAAAATGGTCAAATAACGCCCAGGGGTTAAACGTGTTACAAATCCAGCTCTGAACAGGCTTTGACTAACAAAACAGTCCTTTGAGAAATTATGTCGGTACACGTCCTTCAAAAATAAAATTAATCCATTGTCTTCTCAAAGACTTGGGACGAAGGAAGCAACCACTTTTTCCTGATCATTGTTTCCCCTCTCTACGGAGCATTTGTGAGCAGTGGAAGAAAAAGAAAGGAGCAGCCAGCTTCTCAAATTTCAGGGGGCGTGACAAACCTTTACCACAGGTGGTGCCACTAACCCGAGGGGGCTGGGTCGACTGCACTTCCGTGTCTTTTGGACATCACTAAGTCACGGAAGTTTAATCTGCCCAATTGAAGCATACATTTTAGAAAGGAGGAGAAAGCTAAAGAAGTCGCGGACGGTATGCATATTATTGATAGAAAACCCTACTTAAGTGCATTTTCATACTATGGGGCCTTTAAGGGTTAGGGTTAGGCTCCCTTTCTCCTCCTAAAACCGAACCAGGCTGCATAAAAATCTTCCCACTTTCAAGTTGATTATCTAGAAATGAAAGTTGATCATTATTAAGTGGATATATGTTTTTAATGTCTTCTGTATTCATAATAATAATAATACATCAGATTTATATACAGTAGTGCTTTTAGGGACACTCAAAGACGCTTCACAGTGGATAAATTATTCACATACTCACACTCACACTGGTGGCAGTAAATTACGTACGTAGTCACAGCTGCCCTGGGGCAGACTGACGCAAGCATGGATGCCAGTGTACGCTGACGCCCTTTCCAACCACCTCCAAACATTTGCACCATTCATACACTGAGTGACACTGGAGGCAATGTGTGTGAAGTGTCTTGCCCAAGGACATAACACATAAGTTGGGGAGAGAGGGACTTGAACAGCGGACCTTCCGGTTACTGGATGACGGGCTCTACCCCTGAGTCACGGCCGCGATAATTGTTCTTTCATCAAGCTAAAATATTTTATTTTTATCTGAATTATTCAATAGAAGTAGGATAATTGAATACCAAAATGTTCGCTAGCTGCAGCCTTAGAGGAGACTACAACCCGCAGCGCTATACTGGTTCATACATAGCATAGATGGATAATGAAAGAGATGACCAGACACTTGACACTTGGGGAGGACTGGTCATCGAAAATTGTATGACTTTCCCGAAGGCCCAGTCCATTTTTCAGCCAGTGGCCATTTGCTCCAGTCGATGAATATTAATCAGCGTGTGATGCAGCGACTCCCCACGGCAATTAATTGCGAATAGTAATGGCTGCATGTTGGTCGAACAACCCCACTCCCCAATAGCAAGTGGGCCGATCGATACGCCAATGAACAAAATATTTCCCAAGTTTTCACCCAAAGTTGGCAAGTATGAAGATCTGTATCAAAAATTCAGCTTTTACAAACTAAATCAAAGTTTATTTTGACGCAATCACTGATGCACTTTACACACTGACTTTTCTTATAATATAATATAATATAATATAATATAATATAATATAATATAATATAATATAATATAATATAATATAATATAATATAATATAATATTATATTATATAATATAGTTATATTATATTGTTATATAATATTGTTATATTATATTATTATATTATTATTATATTATTTTTGGCCATATATTGTTAAATAACAAAACCCAATTTTTTTTAGGCCCACCCCTTATACAGGTGCTTGTCAAAAATATTAGAATATCCTCAAAGAGTTGAATAATTTCTGTAATTACATTAAAAATAAGTCAAACTTTCATAGATTATAGATTCAGGGCCTAGAATTTAAGTGATTTCAAGTATTTAGTTGTTTATTTTTACATTATTTGGGCTTTAGCTCATAATACCCATGAAAACAAGATGTCAAAAAATGTGAATAAATCACCATGCGTACTTCCCAGTCTTTTGAATTGGAAAAAAAGATGGATGGATGAATGGTATTTTCAAAACGATATGCCAATCAATAGCCTTAATCACTGCCTCGATGCGCCGTGGCATTGCCTGGGAGTCGCTTCCAGGACCCCCAGGCACTACTGTATTACAAGAGGAAAACAGGGGCCACAATACAGTACTATCAAGAGGAAAATGACTGCCACCAGACACAAAAACGGCGGCCGTGGCTCAGGGTGTAGAGAAGGTCGTTCAGTAACCAGGAGGTCGGCTGTTCGATCACTGCTCTCCCCAAGTCATGTGTGGTTGTGTCCTTGGGCAAAACACTTCACACACATTGCCTCCAGTGCTACTCACACTGGTGTATGGAAGGTGTGAATGTTTGGTGGTGGTCGGAGACTCACAGGATGTCAAGCGTAGCTGGCGCACACTGCCAGCTACACTTGACATCCTGTTTTCATGGGTTTTATGAGCTAGAAGCCCAAATAATTTAAAAATAAACAAATAAATACTTGAAATCACTTAAATTGTGGGCCCTGAATCTATAATCTATGAAAGTTTGACTTTTTGAATGGAATCACAGAAATTCTTTACATTTTTTTTACAACTTTTTTTGTATATTCAATTTTTTTGACCAGCACCTGTATATTACCTATATTTATCGTATGATACAGTACAGTTGAAAGTAAGAATTAAAATAACCTGAAATAAAATATTATCTTTTTATTATCTTGTGTTGTTTTTTTTACATTTTTATACTTTGCACATGTATTGTATTAGAACATTTCACTGTATGAATATGCAATTGTAGTTATGCTTAATAGGATATGAGTGAGATGTGTTTCTCAGGAAGGGGGTAAATACTTTGAAAACCATGTAGTAACATGAGCTCATTGATTCATGACTTCACCGGCCACCAGTGCTTCAATGTTCCTATCTTTGACGTCAATGTTTGTAGAACCAGACAATGCTTGAGTAACATCACTGCCTCTCTGGCTCATTTCACTAGCGTCCAACTTGAAAGTAGAGCCTACATTTTGGGTAGTTTAAAACCCGGTATGTAGTTGTGTTTGGATGCATGGTTAGATGATTGATAAATTCAACTTGAAATATTTGAAAGATCAAGTCTAATTTGCACAAAAAAGTTTGCACTTGGTGTTTAAACACTGACAACTTCCCTGGCTCTGGTGTAACCACAGGCAAATAATACATATTTGCACATGCTGCTGCCTCTACTTGTAGGAACTAGTCCTGAGGCGTTTGAAGTCTGCCCTATTATAAAATTAGTAAAATACTCCTCTAAATCTTGTCTTCTGATGCAAAACATATTTTACGTAAAGGAGACTAGATATGTTTCTTACCTTGAAGAGGTGAGGACCCTGAAAAGATGAGGAGTACAGTCAGAAACGGTGGCAATGCAGATGGCTCCGCTGCGAGTGGTGGTCTGCAGCTTTACGAGTCCACTCAGAACAGGAGTGGTGTACCCCAACAGAACACAGTGTGAGGGCAGGAAGAAGGGAGGAGCATGTTTTTCACCACTCCCAGCAATACTATTGCACCAGAACCAACAACATTGAGAAGAAAATGACAGATTGTATGTAGTTGTGTATGACAGAGAGATGGTAGTTTTAAAGTGAACCCATATGTAATCAATACAAGTTAAGTGCATGCTAGCTGCAGATAATCTACAGGATGAGAGCAAAAAGATTTTAATGGGCTCGAGCCACAAACGCTGGAAGGTCCCTATTGTTATTGTAGAAATTATTAGGGCCAAAGCAGTGACTGCTACAAGATGACATTTTTTGGGGAATCCTACGGGATGTTAGTCAACTTCACCTTGAATCACGGGATTGTGACGGTACAGGATAAATAGTTCATAGGAACAGACAGGAGTGGGATTATCCAAGAGGAAAAAACAATGTAGCTGACCTCCAAAATGGGAAAAGAGGAAATGCTCCTCCAAAAAAATTCCCCAAATTCACATGTATATTAATAGCGGTCTGAAGACAATATTTTGCTATACCTATAGTACCACCTAGTGGCGACAAGAAATGTCGAGCACGTTGAACAGATCCAGTTGAATATTTGCCAGAAAAGCCTCAAGACGATGACCATGCCAAGTATTCAGATTTTTCGGCAGAGGGCATATATGTGGCCTTTACGGCGCCACGACTCTGATAAATCACCGTGACTCAAATCAACTTTATTGTGTGAATGAACCACAGTGGCTGTTGTTAGCCACTGGCTAATTGTTTGCTAACTAGGTACATACAGTATGCTATTTCAATGTAAAAGTCAGTATTTCTATTGCCTTACCGTGGGCTACAAATGAACAAATGTCAAATATGGTTGTTAAGTACGAGGTCGTCGAGCCGAGGCAGAAGCGAGGGAAACAAAGTCAATTTTTTTTGCACCTCCCAACCTCTATTAGCCTCTGGATAATAGCTAGCTAACAAGGACAGCTATATTTCAGTATAAAATCGAGTATTTCTGTCATATTACTTTGAGTAGGTACATGACAATGGACCATATTTGTGACACCATTTTTGTGTGATCACGTCGTGCCTAATAAGCTGGAGCTCCGCTCATAAAAATGTGCTGTGGTTGGTTAAAAATGGATTTTCCGTGTAAATTTTTAGGTATGACGTACAGGAGAATCTCCTCTATTGCCTCTTTCTCCATTTCACGAGTTGCAAGCAGTTTTTCTGTCACATGCACGTCTAATTAAGTCATCTTTGAACCCCAAATTTTATATATATGTCGACTGACATAGTTGAATTAATTTTGAGGTATTTGAGGATATGCTGACCAAGTTTCATCAAATTTGTATGATGCCGGTGAAAATTCTATGATGCCAACATTTTTTATCATACTGTATTTATTGTTGATAACAGAGTATTTTAAGATGGTGCCTTCATTACGCTCCGTTTGCGTGACCGTTTTTGCGACCCATAGACCAGAGTTGCCATCGCATGGTGATAACTCCTGTCATAAGTTGCTAGCAATTGTGTGGAAGTTCGGTAGCCAAAGAGCTTGTGAAACTAGTGTCTCTTTTTTTAAACTTTGTTTCTTTATTCAAGCTCTTTTCAGTTAAATTGGTTTTGTTGATTTAATAAAAAATAAATAAAAAGATGTTTCGGGTGCTGGGGACATCGTGGCTCATTATTTTATCCCATGTTGTTGTGTTTTGAGTTTGGGTTGTTTGTTTTTGTTGTTTTGTGGTCTTTATGTTTCCTTGTGTCTCCCTTTATCTTGCCAAGTGTTATCTTGTCCACCTGTGATTGTCTTCCCTCAGCCAAGTGTATTATCCAGGTGTGTCTCATTGTCTAGTGGGTGAGTATTTGGGCCCCGTCCACACGAAAGCCCGTTTAAATGTATCCACACACGTTTTTCACCATTTGGGCAGTTCGTCCACACAACGGCGCCATTTCGGAGCTTGAAACCGATCACTTTTGGAACCGGGCTCCAGGGTGGAAAGATTCTAAATCTCGCCCCGTACGTTACAATGTGGACACCATATGCGGGATACTCCTCTAGGGATGACGTAGTGGTCACAGCTCGATGACGGCGCATTGTCGTAGATTGATGACATATCTCCAATTCTTGCATGACTGCGAGCAAAACGGCCAGTCTGTCACCAATGGCGGATAGCTGTGTCGTAGTTTTGCGCAACCTCCATAACTTTTACAGTAAAATATTTTGCGTGATGTTGTTGTACTTGAATCACCCACCATTGTCACTTCTCCTGTGTTCCTCTCACTAATCTGTATATACTACTGGATACATGCCCGTGCAAGCCGTTGAAGCGATATATATATATAGTTTTTTTTTTAAGACACTTTTTCTGAACAAATTTTTTGCCCTGACTGAACATGCTGGTGTTCATCCAGTTGCATGGAACTTAACTTCTTAGCCATTTTCAGGGCTCTAACTGAACAATTATCCACCTAAAAGACCATCCTTTAGTATGTTGTTAAGCTCGCCAAGACAAAGTGTGACACTCCTACGCAAAGTTCTCACTCTTTAGACTAATCGTTATTAATACTTCAATGCTTAATAATTGCCATATCGGAAACATGGCTTGATGATGAAAAAAAATAAGTTAAATGGGACTGGAAGGATATGAATTGCTTGCAACATATAGGGAAAATAGAAGGGGGGGGGGGGGTGTCGCAATATATGTAGACAAAGCTCTAAGATGCAGTAAAATTTAATATTTGACTACCACCATTGACAACATAATGGAATGTTTAACCATTGAAGTGCACGAAAAAATGCACCAAATGTCATTATAAATTGTTTGTATAGGACCCCAGGATTATGTCTTGACATACTCAATGAAAACTAGCGGATATTCTCAGTTACACAAATGATTAAAAAAAACTTAAATAATGTGTGGTGATTTTAACATTGACTTTTTGAATCCGAAAAACAACGAGAAAACAACTGGTTTTATAAATACAATGTATAGTAATAGTCTATTCCCTGCAATCTTTCTTGGTGTTGTGGACACCACTAGTAATTAGACTGGTAGCGTTTTTTTTTCTTTAATCTACTTTGTATGCTACACTCCTCTCTGTTTTATCCGCCCTCTGGCGTGATTTTGTGTTTCCTTGTTTTTTCCACGACATACACCTTTTTGTCGTCGTCGCCTTTTGTTGAACAACCTTTTGTCCACGTACTGTGCGCTTTTTGTTGGTTCATTAAAATTGAGTGACTTTCGCCCTGGCTGGGTCTGCTCTTTTCTTTTGGGGTCCAACAAACACAACCCAAACGTGACTTAACTCGTTTGACTTAAATAAATTATCATTAAACTTAAACAAAACAAAGTTAATAGTTTTTAGCGGCGGGAAGTGAGCGGGATCATTTGAACTGTCCAAGCCAAGCTTGCACTCCTGCAGTGCGTGCGGCTCTCCGCTCTGCCATAACATTTCACGAGTGGCAAGTCGCGCCAACATTAAACCATATTTACAATTTCATATGGACCACCATGGATGAAATATTGCGATCTTGATTTCACGACCGGCTCGCAAAGCTATTTCTGAATGGAGAGCTCAGCCTCATTCATAAATGCCGCTGGAGCTCTCATTGAAGTGAATGGGACCACACGACCAGGCAGCGGAGTGCACTCGCAACTTTTTTAAACCACAAAATCCATCCACAAGTACTTTTCAAATTGAAAATATTGTTCATCGTTGTTGTAAAACATGATTATATTTATTGTATATACTACATTTTTATGACTTTGACGAAGACCGGCGGGTGCCTCTTGCCTCGCTTGCATAAAATAAGGAAATGGGCGTGTTCCACGTCGTTGCTTGCTGCGATGCTGTCGGCCAATCAGATGACAGTGACGACACAGCTGCAGAATCACCTCCAAGATGGTTCTATAAAGCGGTTCAGTTGTAACCGCTCGGCCCTGAAAAAGTCCCACGGAGACACTAACATCTAGGGACAAAAAATGCCGCTTTGCTGTGGAACCGGTCCGGTGAATGTTTTGCCTGCCCGTGTCTATTAGCTTGGTTTATGCTTGACACGTCCATGAGGTCCGCATGGCTCCATATGGTGAAATTATGTTATTTCAGCAACCACGCCCCTCCGTGCGGCATCCGCATTGCCCACATTTTTCGTGCCTTGCATCTGCGAGAATTTGGCCATGTTCGGAAATACGCTCTGTAGTGCACAATACTCAGAATGCGTATGTTCTGAGTACCGAATGATGTTACATCTTCCGGTTAGTCCCAAGTTTCCAACAGTCCGTTGATCAGACTTTGTCTTTCTTCGTAACAGCACTAAACCGGACCTTCCCCCTTTTTTTTTATTAATTCCATGGACACACAAATTCACCAAAAAATACATATTCAGAAAAAGAGAGGAAAAACCCATTTCCCCCCCAAAAGCACACACATCCGTACAAAACTTAACATCCAAACAACTAAACATTGTCATTATCATTGTCATCATCATTATTTTAAACATTATTGTCATAGTCCTCAACCCAAAAATATGACAACAGAACCAACATTTAAACAGAAAACAATAAACGCACAATAAATAAATACGCAGCACTGAACCGACAGACTTCACAGAATTCAATGACTGCTGTAAAGAATAAACCAGTATTATTAAAATAAATTTCTAAAAGGATTGATTAAACTTGTTACGACCGGCTAGGGGAAGGGAAGTAACACAAACAAAGAGGTTTTTGAATAGTTGAATGAGAATTAACAGTTTTAATTTGGGTGGTAGGGGTTTAAGAAAGTGATTTTCAAAAATAACGAAAGATATCGTCAACAGCCGGGCACAAACTGCCCTTTAACAAGCGGCTGGTCTGGCACAAATGGAGTCACACAGAAATCACAAAGGAAACACTAAATCACGAATACACAAAAAGCACTAATGGCTTAACCGAATGAATACACAAAAGACCACAAATGGCTCAATCAAAAGAAAATACACAGATTAGCACAAACACCGAGTGTCTCAGTAAAACCCGGAAATCAAGAGACACGTAGCGAGACGAGGCGAGTTGCACTACTGAGTTCCAGCCGCCTTGAATGACTGAAGAACAGCGCTTTTGTTCGCGCAGTCCATCCAGGTGTAGCTCGATGATTGGTGGGGAGGTCCGGTGCTGTCACAGCCGAGGAAGTTGGGGATGGCCGCCAATCAGGAACGGGCTTCACATAGTCATCCAATAAAAACGTGGCGCTGGCGCAGTCGTCCAATCAGAACGTGGCGCTGGCACATTCGAAGTTGCATCGCAGGAAAACAGGCACCACCCAACACACGCACACGAGGGGAGCATAGATGCCGGCCGGCCCCCACCGATAACAAAACATATTTTAATTTCATCCAATTTATTTTAATATATTGAATAGTTATAATTTTGGGTGTTCAACTTGAATCTATATTCTTTGTTGCATACCACACAGAGAGCCAACACATGTAGGCATTCAAGAATGAGGACAGTAATGTCAGGTGGCACATTCCGAAAACTTCACTAATGTGACCACTGTAAGAACATAACTGAGGACTTATATGTACAGTATATATATGTGCAGTATTTGTATACTAAATACAAAACATACTTGGGGTTTTACATTTTTAGACGGTGCATTTGAGCTCGAGTAAATTCTTCCCTTCATGGACGCGTGGTAGATGTCATCATATTTAATTCATAAATGTGACAACGGCATGCATTGATAGAACCCTCTGAATCAATATAGAAATTAATTCATTGAATGCATTATTATTATTGCCACCTTTATTTTATCTTTAAATTCACCCCCATGTCTGCAGTCTTTTGGTGGGTGGGATTCCCACTTCACAAATGTAATCTGTGATCTCCCTGGCCAATTTTACACCATCTACCCATGGAGTAATGTTTCCTCTAATTTTCCACGTGTCTGTGCATTCACACAAACTTCTTGAGCGTTCCTTGGACTATGGTGAGCAACATCCACGGACTTATATATGAATGGACGCACTGGCACTTATTCACTGTAGTGAGAAATGAAGCCACCGGCAGCCATCTTACGTTGCCACTCACTAAACCCACCTAACTTGAAAATATTTGTTTCCCTGCAGCGTTTTCATGTTATTTACTGTCTCTATGGAGAAAGTGCTACAGTGTGTAGCGTTTGATTGTACCAATAAGTCTGCAAATAGCGCTGGTTACATGCACATTTCATTGGTAGGAATACATTTATAAATTACTCTTTTAGGATATATCTACGAGTGCTACGCAAAGATTTGTCTGCAACATGTCAGAATCATGAGCAATGAAATGAAAGCAATGGACAAAATTGGCTGTGAAATGTAACCCTAACTTCTGTAAGAATTGTTAGTCCATTCATATAGGCCTACAGTATAAGTCCTTGACAACATCAGACATGGCAGCCAAAACAGTATCATACCTGTACAAAATCTGAAATCATAAGTTACATGATCTAGGTATGTTACCAAAAAAAAAATCAAACCTTGCAGTTCCTTATAAACGTACAAAGTACTTATGCGCGCTTTGACCTCCTGCAAGAATTCCAGCAAATCAGTTTCTTCTTCTACCATGTCAAGGACTGCACCTCATGTGTACCAATTTTAAAGGGACTTAGAGGAGCTGCTTCAGTTGGCGGCAAATCAAGTTGACTGTTCACGTCCACAACACACTAAATAGCCGTTTTTACGTGCAGCAAGCTTTGTGTGTCTGCGGAAATACAAAAACTCTGTCAAGCCCGCCCCCGGGCTGACTTAGATCGCGACCTGCAATGGGCACGAAGAGCCCTTTGTGATAGACAGTCCTCTCAATGCCCACTGAGTCTTATGCAACTACCTGAGCTCTTGAAAGAAATATTCTGTTTCAATTTAATTATAACTGTTTTGATTTAGTTATAACTATTTCGGATTGGACAAAATTGCTTTGATTTACTAACAGGGATGTGATTTGACCAAAGTGAAATTATCTGAAAATTTAGCTGGGGGTCTGGGGGCCGCTGGCACCCAGCTAAATAGACAAAACAACAGCATAAATTTTCAATGTATATTGAACTATCCCATATAAAATGGCAGTTTTAGTCAACTCAAAATCAGTCACATTTAAAAACATTGGACTGCCTTTGCTTTTAAAAACTATCACTGAGAATATCATCATATCTAACTAATGTGATTACTAAGTTAACACATAAATAATGTTGAAGAGTTCAAATTTCATGAACAAATAATTGTATCATGACCAAATGAAAAGTAACTCATATTAGAGCATACCACAAATGTCTTTGTTATAGCAGAAGATGTTATCTGTCGGAGTCATGTGCATACACAATGAACTACTAAATAAATAAATAAATAAAAATAAAAAAATCGTAATTTTTTTTTTTGGGGGGGAGATAAAAAAAAGCGGAATTCCGCGAATTAGCGGAAAAATCACATCCCTGTACTAAGTATAGTTTTGATGTGACAATTCAAATGTTTAAAGGAGGTTGAGTCTCCTACAGGACAGATGGGATGGGGGTTGGTGAATGTGTTAATTAGACCCTTTGTTCTGAAAGGCTAACAACTCTGTGTTTTTCCATGCTGGGACAGAGAGGGGTGGAGCATGGTTGACCAACTGTATTGAGATATCATTGTGACAAATGGGGGCGTAGTCATGTGACTCTGGTAGGTAACGTTGGGGGACAAAGAGGATATTACCCACAGGCGGAGCGGGGAAACTTTACAGTGAGAGAGACAAGATGGCGCAAGGAGGCTCATCCTCTCCTGTCCGCGATTTCGTGAATAAATGTAAAGAAAATGCCTGAATTCACTGATCTCATTGTATGTTTTATTAATCAACGGCATGAACACGCAAATGGTAAGAATCCTTCATTCCAACAATTGGTGACCACGACGTTCGAGATCTGCCGTTCGACGTGGCTCGTGGCGGGGTCCCCGACGAACAGACTTCCAATGGCGCCGAGTTAATATGGTAAGAGGACTATTTATCCTTGTTGTTAGATGAATTCTGTTTGTCGTGGACTCTGCGACGGGTTTCGTCGGCTAAATTTAGCTACGTTGTACGTGAGATCTGAGTGAACTGGCATTGTCTTTGTTTAGTGTACGCGTTTGTTTGTTAAGTTCCGTGCCGGTGTTTTGGCGGCACGTGGTTTTCTTTGTTTGTCTTCTAAAATGTGCGCGACGTGTCTGTGGCGCGGCTACCTAGGTTTAAGTTTAGAACGTAACGTTACGATGGATTGTGCACAATTAAGATGAGTCATGGGACATACAGGTTGAAGCATGCTTTTTTATTAAATTACGAAAAACACATGGCAGTCTCGTTCTGTGAGGAATCTTAGAGATCGTAAGTCCGTGCATTTCTGAGGCAATTGTTAAGTTGATGTAAAGTTGGAAACAACATTTCGCTGCGAAGGAATCGATAGACTGCATGTGAGATCGTTTTACTGCAGTATTTATTATTTTATGCATTTGAGATGGTACAGGTTGACGTTTTGGATTACTCCTTAACCAAGGAATCGATAGATGCGCATATATTTATTGTTTCTTTTATTTTTTTGAGGAGTGATGAGCAACGTTGCTGTGAGGGATATGGCCTCTTGAATTGGTTCACCAAGTGAGACGTCACTGAATTAATTTGAGGGGTTTGTGTTGCGTATGAGTGAGTGCTGGGCCCAGTTAGTAGGTGACTTTGTTTGCTTGACTGTGTGAGATATATGTAGTGATATATGTGTGAATTGTGTGTTTTTTGGGGGGATTTTTTCTTGTTTGTGTGCAGGGAGTTGTGACTGTTTGTGTGGCCCTGACAATGGAAAAGGTGGATTGCGTAATGTCCTGGGGAAGTGTTGACGTAAAAGGGCAGTTTTTGTGTTTTTTTTTCTCCTCACTGCCTTTATGAAAATGGAGAAGAACAGAAGTAAAGTGATTTGTTGGAGAGTTTGTTGGAGACAGGTATTTTTGTGTCTCCAAATATAAGGGAGATAAGATAGGATGTATATGAATGCCGTTTGCAGAAAGTGGAAAAAACAGGTTTCAATGAAAAAAGGGTGGAAAGTATTTTTTTTTCTTCTCTCTCTACCGTTCCTTTGTCCTCAAAAGTGGGGGTGTGAGATTGGGAGGTGGTAGAAACTCGTTCTGCATATTTTGTTGTGGGGGAGAATTCCTCCTTTGTCTGTGAATTTTTAAAGCCCTTCCCCCACTCTTGTTTCAAGACAGGCCTGTGGGGGATTGGGGGAAGTGCGCTGTTGTTTTAGGAGGGAGACTTGTAATTTTTTGTGATAAGCAACATCTGGTTGCAATCTTTTGTGTGTGTGCGTAGCAGGGGGTCTTCTGATGCTAATCTGTTTGATCAATGGGATTCCTGATAAGCGGAAGGATATAGAGGTCTAGATGTATCTACAGGCCACTATCCATATTATTTTATTAATCAGGTCTGCTTTTATAGTTGAATGTGGAGTAATAATTTTTTTTTTTGATAAAGAATTTTCATTTTTTATTTTTCCCCTGCCTCTCTGATAACTCATTCGTAGGTGTGAAAATGATTTAACCTTTGTTCTCTCTCTCTCTGTGTTCCATTCCAGAATTTGAAGTCGGCCATTTTGTGTGGCAGTCCTGAGACTTGAGGGAACTCCCCATGTGGGCGCTGACTGGGAGTTGTCACATTTTAAGCATAATTTGAGGTAACATGTAATGAAGAAGAAGTCTATGGTGGAAATATGCGTAAATATAGTAATACTACTTGCTATAGTGTAGTGAATAAATTTAAAAAACTACAAAATAAATAAAAATAAATACATTAAAAAAAAAGAATTACAACAAGCAGATAGTGCTCTCTTGCTACGATCTCATCTCCCTCTGTCTGTTACGAGTGTATAGATGTGTCAAGCAGGTTCAATCTTTGGCTAGAGGTGTTTCTCTTGGGTGACTCAACAAACGTGCTGGATTAACCTGGCTGTTGGGCCACGAATATGGACAGCGTTCTCCTGCTCTGCTTGGTGTAAAGAGTGGACGGCAAGCTGCACGAAGGCTACTTTCGAGGGGGTAAAGTGGCCACAGACAGCATCTAGGAAGTACACCGTATATCCGCACGCCCAGTGACTGTTCAATGGCTCTTATGCGTTGTTTTGGGTTGAGCATAATGTCCAGTCTATTTTTTGAGCAGACATCTCGAACTCTCATCACGGCCGTCTTGATGAAACTGTCAGGGGATCTCCAGTGAAAGCCCAGGCCCGCTTTGAACTTTGCCCTGCGCAGCTGCTGCCATCTGCTGGACAGGATTGGATATTGACTCCAGTTGTTGACTCAAAGCTCTAGAATCATCTGAGTTTGGCTCCTCGGTTGTATTTTGGTCTGTTTGTGTACATTTGCACTCTGTACTATGTCAGAACAGGAGATGTGATCTATAGCAACGCATTTTCTGAAATTGAAAACGGCTTATGTGAATATGTGATAGGATAAAATTTCTTTCAATCTTAATTACTCTATTTTCCTTTATTTGATGCTTGTTGGATTTGGTCTCCTGAATTTTGCCCATTTTTCTTTTAAAATTTTAGCTTCTGGATTGGGACTCATTGATGTGGAACACTTACGGCGAATTTGCTGGTTAAATTTTTAATTTTTGATTAAGCTAACAGCACTGTGATCTAATGTTCCCTGCTGTGTTTTACAAGCCCCACTAATCTGAGAAGAGGTGGGGTTAATTAGCATTTTAAGATTACTTTTTGGTTTGTTTAAAGTAGGAATTTTGTCTTGTTTTCCCTCTGATCTTTAATCTTAATTTACATCTGCTTGAGTTGTTTTCCTCACTTTGTGTTGCCTGAATAGGATTAAAATTTGCATCACAAACGCTTGCCTCAAAGGCTTTTGTTTTTTATGACTTGTTGTTGCAAGCTCAGCCGGATCCGCCCCTGTAGTTTTGGTGTTGGCTAAATTGCCCCAATTTGAGACTTCTTGTCTATAGGACACATGGTGTCTGTTTTTCTCCCTCTTTGAAGCAGCATCTGTTCGCTGCTACAGTTTTCACATACACGTCTGAAATGATCAAAGTTGATCTTTATCAGATTGGGGGAGTCACTGGTCTGTCTGTGTGTATCATCACAAAGGAAGGTATGCACACAAACAATTCATGTTGAATTAAATAAATGTAGAACTATAAGTTAGTCTGAATGTGATAATTCTGCAGTCTGTGAGAATGAATGAATTCACAGGAGGAGAATTGAGGTGATCGGACTTTGACTTGGAGGAAAAAGTAAGTTTCGGCAAAGACGACACTTATGGCGAAAATAAGGTAAATATATTCCATTTCAGAAACAAACGCTCCTCAGAGTGTTCACGTGTCCGGCCGGCCGTGATTGGCTCTGAGTGATGATGTTGTTTATTCATATGGTTTTCACTGATATAATAAAAACCAGCGTAAAAAATACAGACATTTGCTGGTTCTTTGATGTACGACAAGAACGACATTCATGCTAAAGCTACAACAGTAAATATCATGGTAAAATATTTAATTAATCATTATATACCATCATAAGGGATTCCTAGGAAGATTGGATCAGACAAAGGAACCCATTTCAAAAACAAAACTTTATAAGATATAGAAAAGGCATTGGGATTAAAACATATTTGATTTAGTATATTATCCCTGATCCCAAGGACAGATTAAAGTAAAATAGAAATATTAAACAATTGGCCTCATAAAGTTTTAATTGGCTACAAGATTTTCATTGTATCAATGAATGTGCAAATGTCATTAAACGGATTCTGTTTGAATGTCACAACAAACAGAACTTTTCCCGGGTTCAAGAGCACGTTTCAAGTCCTACAACTTAAACAATTAACATTTACTAACTCCCAACTAACAAAAACTACCAGGTGCTCTTTCCAAATTAAAGAATGGAGAATATGTATGTTATAAATGACTAAATGAAAATGTTTTGCATACAGATTGGTGAAGGAGAGGTCGATCTGGTTTACTGCTCGTAGAGGGAGGAGGACATCACTCTACATCCCCCACATGTGGTCCACAAGGCTCATCAATCATATCACCTGAGCCCCGACCGGGGGGTAACCAAGCTGCTGAACCAGATGCCCCGGCTGTCTGTTCGAGGAGGATGCTGTCAAGTGATTTTCGAGGCACTGTTCCATAAAGACCTTCATCACGAGATGACTTCGCGGCGCGGACACATCTGCTATTGTGTCGTGACACTTTTTGTTGAATATAACCACATCACATCATGTTATGCCTCCTATATGATATGCCCCTTCCACTGAATTTTTTTTAATGAATCAAATTGTTCTTTAATGCCATATGACTGATAAACTACCCTCTCTCTCCTGCTATTCTTATTTCTAAACTCCACACACAAACATTGCTTAATGTTGCGATAGTCATTTGTGACGATCAAGATCCGCGCTGGACTTTCTCTCTGAAGTGTTTTTTAATGTTTATCTTGTGTGTTGGACTCTTTCGAGCCCAAATGGGGGAATTGAAAGAAATATTCTGTTTCAATTTAATTATAACTGTTTAGGATTGGACAAAATTGCTTTGACTTACTCAGTATAGTTTTGATGTGACAATTCAAATGTTTAAAGGAGGTTGAGTCTCCTACAGGACAGATGGGATGGGGGTAGGTGAATGTGTTAATTAGACCCTTTGTTCTGAAAGGCTAACAACTGTGTTTTTCCATACTGGGACAGAGAGGGGTGGAGCATGGTTGACCAACTGTATTGAGATATCATTGTGACAAATGGGGGCGTAGTCATGTGACTCTGGTAGGTAACGTTGGGGGACAAAGAGGATATTACCCACAGGCGGAGCGGGGAAACTTTACAGTGAGAGAGACAAGATAGCGCAAGGAGGCTCATCCTCTCCTGTCCGCGATTTTGTGAATAAATGTAAAGAAAATGCCTGAATTCACTGATCTCATTGTATGTTTTATTAATCAACGGCATGAACACGCAAATGGTAAGAATCCTTCATTCCAACAATCTCACATGAGCTAATGCATGAAGTTGTGTGTGACTTTTGAGTTTTAAAATTGTTATTATGCAAATAGTACAACTTTTGAGCCAATATGCTGTATTTTGTTGAAGCAACTTATGCTTCTAAGGGGACTTACAGCATTACGGAAGATTGACTTTTAAAATTGCTCTTATACAACTAATTGGGTCCCCAGAATATCTACCCAACCAACACGTGAAATGAAACAACCAATTAAATCTTTTATCTTGTTATGTTTCTGAAAACATTTCTGTGGGCGAGCATCAATGCACTTCCCTATAATTATGTTACAGTGGGTCTTAACTTGATTATTAGAAACATAAGAATCATCCTCACACAGATTCACTTTGCCCATGACATGGTCAGCAGTTTCTGACCGCCAGAGCGTCTGTCCGAAACATGATGCAGAATTACTTTCATGCATAAACAGAAACAAATAACACCCCACCCACAGTTGCAACTTCCTAGCTATCATGGGGCGGACTGGTGACGTAGACAGAAGACCCACATAGAGATCCGGACGTTGACGTCACACGTCCCAAAATGGGCGTTAGCGCAGCATAGAAAACGCGTCTGCCACTTTGAATAAACGCCACACTTTATCAATGATTGACAGCTGTTGTGGACCAGATGCCCAAAAAAAAGAGGCAATAAAAGGATAGAGCATTCTCCTGGCTACCAAAAGAGGAATCAAGCCAGCCGCAAGGGGGTGGGCGAGAAGATTCGATGAGGAGCTGTTTGGCCAGTACCGAGTCCTCCAGGCGGGCCACATGGAGCAGCTGTAGTCACCGTCTCCTGATGATGATTGAGACTGGTGTGGGGGTGCCAGGCCTGGCGTAGACATCAGCGTTGCCAACGAAAGTACCAACAGATACCGAGGATGGAGCGCAGGCAGCGCCTATGGAACGCATCAAGACGGCATTCGGCCGTTCTACCAGGAGCGTCCAGGTTTCGCTGGCATAGAGGAGAACGGGAATTATTAGAGCGTTGAGGAGACAAAGTTTGGTGTGTAAACGGATGGAGGAGCTTCGCCAGACCCTGGAGAGTCTACCTGCACTGCGGGCGAATTGAAGGCAGCGGAGTATCTCGGGTTCGCAGGAGTTACTCGAGGCAAATTTTGACCCGAGGTACACAAACTCCTTGACGACCTCAACACAATGTACTGGTATTAACTACTGGATACAAATGTTTGTATCATGCTCAAATAAACTAAACTAAACTAATGATGCATTTCATACTGAAAGCCTCTGCAGCATGAAATAATTAAATATGAGAGCATAGCCTTTTTAGTTATTGATTTATATTTAAATTATATTTATTTTTGTATTTATTTCCACATTTCTTTATATTTTTTATTTTCTGAGTCGTTTTTACTCAGAAAAAAATCTGAAATCCTTGTTAAAACAAAGCAAGTTTTTATTTGAGTAAAATCTAAATTTGCAATTAAATTCTACTTGAGTTTATAGTTTCACTGGTCAATCTTGTCGTCTTTGGGATTACTTATTATAGTTTTTAAATAGGCTTTTATGAGTAGAAGCTACTTAGTTTTTTAAATTATCTACACTACTAATTTTCAAATTGGATCTGCTTTCTTTTTACTTTGAATTGGCTAAATAGGATTTCATTGACAGAAAACTATAGTTACAAATAAAACCAAGAGAAATATTCAGTACAACACCACTGCTTTTCAAGTTTATTAGTCCGAACAAAAATAAAAGTTTTGTACATTCAACTTTTTTTGTTTTACTTTGTACAAAAAGTGTTATCCCATAGCAGAAAAATGTAGGGAAATTCATGAGACAAGATGACATTAAATAATTGGCAAACGGTACCTCACAATTATGATGAATTCAGTCCCCGCCCTCCCAGCACACGCACGCGCACACACACGCACACACACAAGAATCAGTGAACTAAATACAATTCAAATTTACATGAAATAGTCAACATGGCAATGAAATTTTGAACCCTGCAACAGCTTACTTAAACAGCTTTAACAATAACATATCCTGATTCCAAATCAGTTTTAACATAAACTTAATATTCATAGTTTGTGCTTAAATGCCACAATTAAATAGTTGATAGCTATTGTAAATGTTATGTTTTGGTTTTCTGCAATTTCCTGTTTCTGATTTCTCCCCTGCAGTTGCTGGAGAAACAGCTGGAGGGCGGATCCTGCCGACGCACCTGCTGCCCATTTTGTCATCAGGCCGAAATAAAAGCCTGGCAGCCACAGAGAAGAGTGTCAGGTTATTGCTCCGCGACGCTACTTACTATACCTGATGGTTTCGATACGGCTATCTTCCAAGCAGCAATCTTTCTTGGTGTTGTGGACACCACTAGTAATTAGACTAGTAGCATTTTTCTTTATTCAATTTTGTGTGCTTCACTCCTCTCTGTTTTATCCGCCCTCCGGGTGTTTTCTTGCCCATGACGTACACCTTATTGTCGTCGTCGCCTTTTGTTTAAGATGTCATGTTTGGGTTCTGTTTTTCCATGTGTTTCTCCCTTGGTCTTGTTAAGTGGAATCCTGCCCTTCCTCGTGTCAACCAATCAGTCAGCCTCAGCCACTTGTGTCTTGCCCCAAGTGGTGTCTTGTTGTGTCATTAGCGTGTGTGTATTTAGTCTCCTGTCTCCTCCTAGTCCTCTGTCTGTGTGGGTTCATTTTCCTCTTCTCATGCTCCCAGTTTTTTGCCTTGTTGTCCTCCCCATGTTTTGTTTTACTGCCATTTGGAGTTCGCTTTTGTTTTGAATGATTAAATTCCTTTTTTGTCCATCACCTCTGCCTCCTTGCCCTGCTTCGCTGCGTTTGGGTCCTCCACCAAACTTTACCCTTTGACATAAGCAACCTTGTGTCCATGCGCCTTTTGTGGTTCCATTAAAATTGAGTGACTTTCGCTCTGGCTGGGTCTGTCCTTTTCTTTTGGGGTCTACCAAACACAACTCACATGTGACAGTAAACGTGTCTTGTAAACCACCCATCTAGCATTCTGCCACTTGTGCAAAATTACAACTCACAATAACGTGGATGTAACAGAACATAAAAATGACAGCTTTTAATAATCCAGAAAAAGACAAAATTGGATTTCAGGATTTAGCAAATTTTCAACGGCTTGTAAGATAAGGTTTTTTCTCGGGTTCTAACTTTTAAATGTGTTAATATAAATAAACAAATCTCTTGGTTGATTTATCAGGACTAAAGGAGTCACTGATTAGGCAAAATGAAAAAAAACTAAAGTATAAAATGGTGCACATAATTCATAATGAGACAAAAAGCATACAAATCCCATCATGCAACGGCTGCGAGAACCCGTGGCCCTTTCCACTTTGCTGTTGTGTTGATACAACAAATCTCTTGTATGTAGTATGGCTATATTTAACATGACTCACTGAGATTACGTAAATATATCTTGTTAAGAAGACAACTCCATATTTCTTGTGATTTAAACAAAGGAAAAATAATTATACATTAAATATTAGGGTGTAAAACTCCAAAATAATGTTTTCATTGTTGGCATTACAATTTCACACTAGGTAACCATTACAAATGCGCAAGATGACTTTTTTCAGTATATTTTTTGTATTTCTCTTTATTTATTTTTGTATATATTTTTGTTTTTATTTCCATTTATATTATGTTTTGTATTAAAATTTAGAATTATATTTTTTATCTATTTTATTTATTATGTAATACAAGTGTGGGTATAGGCTACATACCATCTTGTCAAAAATGTTTGTCCAAATTGATGTAGAAATGTGACGTCTTAAAATCTCTATCTGTTTCTCTCTGCACTTGACTTCCCTGGCTTCTGTGAGAGCACAGTTACACAGTTGAATTTAATAACTGACCAACACTATAAAGCACAAATAATGATTCCAATGATTACTTGATTAGCTTCCCAGTCTGCACACACACCTACAGTACAATACAACACACCTACAGAGCCCAGATATACATTTTTAAATCAGTATACATTGTAGTTTATATTTTTTCTTTTAAATAAATAAACAAACAAACAGTGCTATATTTTACTTTCTCTATAAACTTGCACCTAACAAGAAAAAATTAATATTTCCAGTGAGTACAACTATATTTTTGTTCAGTTTTTTTCTTTTCACTTAGAAAATGCATAACTATATCAAGCAATTTGTGTCCATTACATGCTCAGTATAGAACATAATTAAATAACACTGAGCAACAGCGTCGTAAGTATTAAATAATACACAAAAGTATCCATTATCTGCAATCAGATATAAAAGAAGAAACAACCACCTTCCATCAGCCCTACACCATTACCAGCCATGCATTAGGAGTGATTTGGACAACTTCCCAGATGCATTTCTGCTAATCGTGTACATCTCGACCTGAAGGCTTTCAAAACACCCTGATGAGACTCAGGCCGCTGACCAGAGAGGAAATGTTATGGCCATGTTGCGATCAGATCAATTACCACACAGAAGCACTTAAATTCCTCAGAAAGACTGTGAGCATCTGTTTTCAAGCATCTCAACTTGAACGCTGCGTGATAATGGCTTTTGCTCTGTCTTCGTCTTCTGTCTATGTTGTTTCCTTCATAACATTTGGCCAACTGCTGGACTTTCTCACTACACACTACACTACTACACACTTTCAAGCAGAAACACTAATTAGACAAATATAATTGGCCATGTGAGCAATGCACCAGCAGAAAGTGAAAAACGGCATCATCAGCGTTTAACCCGTGGGCAGTATTTTATTTTGAAATGGCTTGGTCAGAACCAGCAAAAAGCCAAAAAACGGTCACAATAACGCCTAGGGGTTAAAGACATTTGTGATGCTGCATTACACCTAACACACCTAGTCAGGGCCGGACTAAGACTGATTTTCAGCCCTGGAGTTTCCGGGCTCAGACCAGCCCACTATAGTTCACAGCATTTTAATGAAGATGTATAATTTCCCCCCCCATATTAGTGTATCAATCTAAAATAGTTTCACATCCCACCCAACGTCGTTGCCGTTGGAGCATAGCGCAAGAGTGAAAGAGACAGATACAGAGCGCCAGCCATAGAGCGAGACAGAGCGAACAGATAATCAGACAGATGTTTGCTTAGCAAATAGCGAATGCTGGTTCATTATTTATGCATGAAATAGCGACCCAAACGAGCCATGCTTCTTGGTCTGCCTAATTTGTGGACCATCAGGCCAATCAAGCGGGAAAATTCACGTCGCTCCAACTTGACTTGACATTGTTACTCTGGGCCTGGCAATGTTTATCAAAAGCACATTATTGGTTGATTTACAAAATAGCGACCTTTGGTGGCCCACCAGGAAACTACCCGTTGGTCCTGCCTTCTCAAGCCGGGCCTAGTACAGTCTCACACCTCACATCTTAGCCGATGAAATGCTTCAGAATATAGACGAGAGGGTGACGTGGGCCTCGTAGCATGTCCTGGAATTTTAGATTAGCGGGAGTAATGAAATAAATTCATTAACACGATTGACGACGGCGCGGGAGGAATTCGAATCAGTGCAACTGGTCGACAGTGACATACTGTTAAGAAATATGTTTGTAGACAATTAGGAGGATTTGTAATGGAATGGATGACAAATACCTATCACTTGAATTCCTGAGGTTATTACAACTGCGCTCCAGTGTTAAAGGTAAATATACCCGCAGATGCAACACAGTTGTTTGTTGATTTTTTTTTAAAACAATATTGAAGGTTTATAATAATAAACTTAGCTTTGTGTGAACACCCCAGGTGTAAGCTCTGAAATGTTTTGGGAATTATGTTTCTATCTGCTTCAGGAGCTGAGATATCAATTATTTAGCAGGCATTACAATACTGTTGAATATCCATGAAAACTTCAGGTTTTCGGGGTGACTCGAAAGTCACCCTTAGGTTTTAGAGGCATGTTTTGCCAGGCGCTTTAGGCCTTAATAGGTTAATATACAAGTCACAATGTTGTGTGAGGCGTCCATCACCAGTGACAAACCTTGAGACACTGTGATAAACAGTGTTTAAAGATTGAAGACATTTGAGTGAAGCAACCATGTACAGCACATCGCCATGGTCAATAAGTGGCAGAAATGTTGCAGACACAATTCATTTACGGGCTTTAATTGAAAAACAAGATTTGTTGCGGTAATAGAACCCTAGCTTCACTCTGAGCTTAGAGACTAAACTAGCAATATGCACCTTAAAAGGACAACAATGTGAAAAATCAACTTTTTAGAGCTATTTGACATGTTAAAATACTAATTCCTCACCAAAAATATCACCAATTGCTGGCATTTCCAGCAAATTTGACATGTTGAATCGGCGTTGGGGGCATTTGATCACTGTGATTGGCTTTTAGCTAGCGAATCAGCGCACGGGGCAAGAAGAGCAAGTGACAATGCGCATAAGTACTCAACTCAACATTATGTTTTTTCAGGGTCGCACACGTGAATATTAAAGTCTCTCATAAATAGCATATGATCATATTTCAACATGATTTCGGCAAAAAGATTTGCAAAGTCGTTTAAAAAGTCCTTATTGTATTTTGGAGGTTGGTAAATGACAGCACAGTGACAGTTTGGCCGACTCAAAGAAGGTGGCTTCAAAGCTGTGATTGATGTGGTAAATAGACATTGTTTATATTTTATATATATATATATATATATATATATATATATTATTAAAGTCGCCGTTTCTCCACCTTGGCCCGACGTCCTCGGAGCATCCAAGTAAGCACAGCCAGGCGGTAGTAACTCAATCATAGCGATGGACTTACCAGCACCAGTCCAGGTCTCAGTCAGGCAGAGGAAATCCAAGTTGTTGGAAAGGAAAAACTCCCTCAAAATAAAAGTTTTGTTTGTCAATGACCGCGCATTTAACAGCGCGTTCCTCGTGGGAGCAGCAGGGGTGAATGGCCCTTCCGTCCGCCGGTCTCCTTCAGAAGCTGGAGATTGGCAACACGTCCAAAAGGCGGAGGGCAGCAGGGCCAAAGCTTTTAGGGTGAGCTGACGATCAGTAGCAGCCAGGAGTCGACAGTGGCCAGGATACGCCACAATGGAGTACATAGAACACCAGTATGAATTGTTTACGTTTTTATATCCCGCCCCCGTAAAGAGGTTGCCGGTTGCCTTTAGGGATAATGACTACCGCTGCCAATGGTACGGAGGTGAATTACTTCTCACGCATGCGCTGAAGGTACGTAATAGTCGGTGTCGGTGCGGTGTGTATTTACGTAATTTTTCTATGTGACGTGCCGACTGGGCCGATGCCACAGGGGGTAGGCGTCGGTCACATTTGGCCGACGTCAGGTTGGTGTATCTAGGCCTTTCTTGCTTCTCCTCCCCTTCTCCTCCATGATTTCTTGCGGCAAGGAGCCGTTTTGTTTCAAATATTTATTTTGTAAATGATGGCTTGCGATGCGTGGTCATTCAAAGGAGTTTTCGAACGCAAAGCCCCAACAGCAGACTGCACCTAGCTCGCCGGGGGCGAAAGCACACGGGGAGAGTTGGGGTTTTACCGAACCCGGCATTTTACTTCCGCATTAGAAAACTAACCAGCAAAACACCTAATATTTTATTAAAAATGACATCGCCATAGTGCCAAAGGCAGAGGTGGACACAACAATGAATTTTGAGCATCCGTCATTCTATAATTGTCATCAGTCAGGACACCCTTCCATCGTTGTCAATCTGTCAACATCTCAAGATGAACAGCATTGTAATCATCAATCCGTCATTCATCATTCTATCAGCGAAAAATGGGTTCCATCATTGAGGGCCCTCCCGTCAATATTGGCAAACTGATGGATTTTCACCCATCCCCCTTGCTGAACTGACAGAACCATGCCTACTTTGCAAGGCTAGCATGGAACTGCATGCACTAGGTGTTACTGACCTAACTGTAAATATAGCACATTGCACAACAACCCTTTAAGTCATTGTTTGTGACACCAATCACTGTCAGGGTTTCATGAAATAAAATTCCAAACATATTAAAAATAATACAGGCAAGAACATGTCCAAGTAAAATTCAGGGTTTATAAATTATAATTGTGAAGAAATAAGAGTTATTGTGCATTTTAGACACGGTTTCAATTGAAGTGCAGTGTGTTGTGTCAAATGGAGATTACTGATTGGCTATTTAGCTAGAAAATGCAAATCATTCCCCCGGGAGAGCTTTGCAGGCCAATGACGTCACGTCAACGGCATTACACCTCATTAAACAAAAAAAAGAGTGATGAACAAAGATTTTGTCAGGTAACTATGCAAGATATGTTCTTGAATGTAAATTTGTGTTGAATTGTGTCAATAAAAGCATATATATAAAAAAATAAGAGTGATCATTTATTAGTTAAATTTGTTCATTGAATTAACATGGAACCTTTGTCTCCATGTAGTAAAGATAATGACAATTAACTGAACTTTGATTTGTGTTTTGATATATATTTGTAATGAAATAGAAAAAAAAGGTCACTCAGGCACGGAGGAAAAGTATCAACTGATTTGCATTTCCTTTCAAACACAATCAACTGCGGCGATTTGCACCAATTTGCATAAAAAGCCAAATGATTTAAAAAAAATCTTAATACTTAACCATTTTACTCAAAATCACTGCTTTTTTTTTTTACTTTCGCGGCTGGTCTCTAAGTATGGCGTTTTTATTGATTTCCTGTTTGGCGGTTCATGCACCAATTCACTACTTCCTCCTCGTTGCATATCTCGTGACCACCGTATTTGTATTAACGCAAAAGCAAATTATTTTCCCACTATTTATTTTTATGTATTGTAATAGTGATTAGTTCCTTTGTCATGCATTTTTTTCAATTAACGAATATCAGCTTCGCACTGGTGTGGCACTCAAGAGACAATAAGAAACAGTGAATGCTTTTATTATTGTAAGCAGATGATCTCACTTACCCGCTTTCAACTCCCAGAATGCAGGCAAGTCATTCTTCCCCATGTGACGCACACTCAGGGTCACGGTGTCACAGCAAAATTAAACCACCACGTAGCAACAAACTAGAAAGCACCACCAATAACCAATAAAACAACTGGAGCACTAACTAATGGAATAATTTACACAGAACATGCATTTCAAACACAATTTCAATCCCCAGTCCCGCAAAGCATTGCTGGGAGCGCCTCAGAGCCGAGACGCCATACAGGCGCACAGTTTCACATTTACAAGGGAGTTAGCACTTTGGTCAGTGACAAACTTCTGCCTCTCTTGCTGGTAACCTATCTATAAAATCAATATATATAAATAAGCACAGTGACCAAACGCCTCTTTTTCTTCTGCTTTTTCTTCTTCTTTGTCGTCTTCTTTTGGCAGATTACCTTAAATGGGCGCTCAGCAAAAAATCTGCACATTCACTATTTATTGAAAGACAGAAATAAAATTACTTGTTTAAAAATCTCAACTCAGACTGCAGCTGCTGTTAATAGAAAGCGTAATTACTTGGAGTGTAAAAATAAAAAAATATTAATACTAATAATGGCTTGGCTTGACACAGTCACATCACATGATGGCAACAGGCCATCTGGCCACCGTTAATGTTGACGTGGAACCTTTATCTCCATAAAGTAAAGATCATCATAATTAACTTTATTAAAATTTTGAAATATTTTTTTTAAATGAAATAGGGAAAAAATTTACTCAGGCAGGTTACTGGAAGGGAAACAAAACGTAACAACCAATTTGGATTTGATGTCTAACACAGCCAATCACAACGATTGTCACCATCATCAATTTGCATAAAAAGGTAAATGACAGAAAAATCTCTTAATACTTAACTATTTTAATCAAAATCACTGATTTTTATTACTTTAAGTTTGTTCCTGCATGTATCATGTGTCATGTTTATTTTCAGTCTTGTTTACTCCCTGTCATGTTTTCCTTGTATTTCCCCTTGTCTTGTCATTTCCTGTTTTATTGTGAAAAGTTTGACTCCTCTCGTTTCTGGTCACTTGCCCTTCCTCGTGTGGTGTCTGTGTCAACCCTGATTGTGTCCACCTTTCCCCATTACCCTCATGTGTCATCCAATCAGTGCCCTCAGCCAGGTGTGTCTTGTCATGTCATTAGTGTTGGTGTATTTAGTCGGTTGTCTCCCCCCTGTCTATGTCGGTCGTAAGTCTTTCGCCACGTCACGCTGACCTCTTCGCCTGATCAGGATCCATGTCATGTTGTTAGTCTCGCCTTAGTTGTTTTGTCATATTTAGCTTCATGTTTTGTTAGTTCAGTTTATTTTGCATTTTGAAGTTAGGTTTTTTTTGATTAGATATTAAAACGTCTTTTTGGACTGCACCTCTGCCTCCTTGCCCTGCCTTCCCGCATCTGGGTCCTAAAGCCCCCACCTTACTGACATCATGAATGTTTTGAGCAAGCTTGTGTCAATTTAATTCATTTCATTAAATGCAAGTATCATTATGTCTGCTTATTAAGAACACTAATTCTTTGTCAAGCCTAAGGGCGGGAGTATTCTTTTTCCAAGTATAAAGCAACTGCATGTTATCATATTCGTCACACTTGAGGCTTAACATCACCTTCGAATGTAAGCAATTCTCCTGTGTCTTTAAGAGCTCTTAAATAAACTCCTTAAGGGAACTTTTTCATACGATCTCAATTCTGCAATTTATTTGAACACGCAAAAGATTACACTTAATAAAGTAATCAAATAATGTCTTTAAAATGGTGACCTCAACGAAAACAAATTTGGACGTTTTTTGCCAAAGCTGTGATGATCCTGGACGCATTGAATTTCTAACGGCGCCAAATATTGATAAGGTGAGTGGACATTTATCCACGTAGAGAAATTCTGTTTGTTTGGGATTGCTACAGCTGCAATTTTGTCTTTACTAAATTGTATCTGAGATCTGTGTGAACAAGTATTAGTGGGTTTGAAGTCGTTTTTGTTACGGAAGGACGCAAAAGTCCTCGATTTTGAAAATTACTACGACATTGAACTATGCATAAGAAGTGATACCCGTTGTATACGGAAGTGACGTCAAGTAGGAGCGCTCCGCCGTTCCAAACGGCATTTGCAGATTCCACGCGGTGGAAGGGCTATTCATTTATTTTTGTTCTTTCTGATTTTGTTGAATTAAGCCGCCCGTGACGGAATCGTTAGATCCTGGATATATTTATTGTCGCTAAAGCGATATTTAATTTCTGTTTCATTTTTATTTTTTATTATTTTTTGAGAAAAAAAAATATAATAAAATAAATAATAATAATAATTTTTTGGGGGGACTAATGAGAATAGTTTTGACCTGTTGTATTGTAGTACCATAAGTGAGACGTCACTGACTTTATAATTATTAAAACGACTAATTATTACTACTATCATAATTATACATAATTATATAATTATACTATGATAATTATTACTAATTATCATTACATATCATGGACGATATATTTGACCGTGATTCCGGTTGGTTTGATTTGCATACACATCCGGTCCATAGTCAGAAATTGCCGCTCGGCGCACAAATCGAGGTGGCATCCATTGTGATGATCGACGCGCTCCCGGCACGGCGGAGACGTAAGTTGAAGACTCTTTTACATGAATGGATGCGCTCTAATTGTGATAGTGGTTGGTTTCCACCGTTACTATCTACGACGTGTTTGATTGCATTGATGAAGTCCGTGGAACTTTCTTGTGTAAAAAAGCGGCAGGCGCTGGATAGCTCCGTGAAAAATACATCTATATTTTCTTCGAATGGAAGAAAAGTTAGACGACAATGTAAGGTGGTGGATCGAATGTTGGTTAACGCTAGAATGCGTGCTTTGGGCAGCTCTCTAAAGGTTGCTCGTAAGGCTGTGTTAAGCGAGTCCACTAGCCACGCGTGGTTGATGCTAAGCTACCGGCTCCGCCTGCTTATGCTGAAATGAGCGCGGGTGAGGGATTTGGCCCTAAGAACCCGTTTACTGAATCACCGTATAGTACGGCTATTCAGATGCTGCAGGATTTGCAGGCACCTGTTTTAACAGTAAATGGTGGTAATCTTGATGTAAAATGGGATTCGGGAAACTGTGATGAGAAGCTAACTGGCGACTCCGTTGTGAAGGCTGCTAATGCGTTAGCTGCTGGCGTACATGCTTCTGTAAAATGGCTGAAGTTGCATTTGGATAAAGTGTTAGCCATTACAGATGATCCGCAGGAAAGATTGAACCAGGCGAGAGCTTTCGGATTGGAATTGACTCGGCATGCGGAGTTTCCACAGTGAACGCGTTCTAGATGGCGTGCTATTGTGAATCGTGTTGAAAAGGCCGCTGAAGATGAATTGATTGAACAAAATCGTGTTTTGAGGGCCGAACGTGATGAATTGTTCAGACAGCGGGACCGTGAAATGACCGGAGAAGCATCTGTTGTTGCTAATAGCTATCAAATTGAAGATATACATAGGAAATTGGCAGAGCTAACATGTGCAGTGGAGAATGTTTCTGAGTCACGTGACTTCAGCGTGTCAGACAGACTTTTAGACAGTGCTTCTAATCAAATAGCGACTCGCTCTAAGACAAGTTTGCAAGCACCCATGTTGACTAAAGTTGATCCGGCCACTGGAAATTCTGCCACTCTGTATAAGCCTTATTTGCCTTCCGATCTGAGCGTATTGCTACAAAGGCTGCCCCCATTGCAGGCGGGGGGGGGGGGGGGGCAGAATTAGCTGAGGTCTCTTCAGAGAGAGGTCATAAGTCAGATCTTGACAGCGGGGGATGTGCGTGCATTGTTAACGCAGGCGTGTCCGCTCTCTCAACTTGAAGTGTTAATGTCTAATTCTGGGATGCCTTCTCTACTGGATGGTGAAGCGCTAACACGTGATAATTATTTGTCACTTTTTGAAGTATTAGGTGAATTGTTCGCCATTCCAGAAATTGTCATTTCCGATTTGCTGTTCACTCAAAAAATTGATGAGGACGCTGCTACATTCATTGATCGGGCACTTGTCGAATTCTCATTAAAGACTGGACACTTGCCGACCGATACTGTATTGTATTCACAAATTTTTCGTTCTGCAATTTTAAAAGGAGCTCCAAAACCAATTGTGCAAGCTATGGAGGCCAATCTGGACTTGACAGGTGCCGAGCATGTAAGGTGGTTGAGTCATCTTAAACATCATTTGAGAAGGTATGCAAAAGATATCGAATCAAAAAATGAAAAACGTAAGAATACTGAATTACAATTGGCAATGCTACAATTACAAACTTTGAAGAAAAAAGAGGAGGACTTTGTGAGTTCGGCTTCTGTGAACATGTCATCACCTAATACTGTTGGATCAGATTTGATTATGTTTCAGAATGGAGCATCATATGATCGGAATTATTGTTTCAACTGTGGTCGCCCTGGTCACTGGGCAGACACTTGCCAGGAGGAATCAGGTGTTGTCAGGGGCAGAGGTCGGCGTGTGCAGAGAGGTCGGCAGAGTGGAAGGCGGAGAAGCCGTGGCTTCCTTCACCAGAGGGGGCGTGGTGCTACACGTGGCTTGTCATCGCCACAACAACAATATCCCTCTGTTCCTAAACAGGAGTTCCTGCCGCCACCTGCTGGACAATATCCGCAATGACTCAGCCCTGAATCTGCCCTCGATGAACCAATGTTTGATATCACAGTAGGAGGCACGACGTTATCATTTATGGTGGACACAGGAGCACGACATTCTACCATAATGACATTGCCGCCAAAATGCCAGCTCACAGCAAATGGCATTTCGCTGGTTGGATTCAAGGGAAAAAAACCTGTCCTGAACTTGAAAAGCCCTATACAAACGCAATGTTACACACAAACTTTCCTACATGAGTTCGTCTATGCACCCAATTGTCCTGTGAATCTAATGGGACGGGATCTGCTCATAAAAACTGCGCCATTGATACAGTGTGGATCGACAGGACTCTCGCTAAAATTCCCAGATGGAAATACCTTCTACTGCGGCGAAGCTACTACCTCTAAAGTCTCCTCCCAGTTGCCTGTGATACCTCAACACGCCATGTCCTGCATCTCGGCTGAGATCTACTGGGCAAAGATTGACACTGATTCCTCCGGCTGGAGGGAGGCAGAGAAAGATTGAGTCCGTTTTGACACAGCCTCACATTCTGTTTATACACGAAGGAAGAAATATGGCTGATGGTCTCCTCGAAGGTCAACTGCACTGCTGCACTCAGCGAACTCTTGAAGACAACTCACTGAGGGATGACTTTTACGACATCCCACTAGACAACCCAGACTTGACGTTATTTACGGACGGCTGTTGCTTTAAGGGCGATAAAGGACTCCAGCCAGGTATCGCAGTAACGCAGATGACAGGTTCAACTTTTGAACTAAAGGTGGCAAAAAGACTCACTGGACAACAGTCGGCTCAACGTGCAGAAATCATCGCAGTGACTTCGGCATTAAAACTAGCAAAAGATAAGACTGTGAACATTTATACTCCGTCCGTCTTCTTCCGCTTATCCGGGGTCGGGTCGCGGGGGCAGCAGCTTTAGCAGGGAAGCCCAGACTTCCCTCTCCCCAGCCACTTCAGCCAGCTCATCCGACGGGACCCCAAGGCGTTCCCAGGACAGCCGAGAGACATAGTCTCTCCAGCGTGTCCTGGGTCGTCCCCGGGGCCTCCTGCCGGTAGGACATGCCCGGAACACCTCCCCAGGGAGGCGTCCAGGAGGCATCCGAACCAGATGCCCGAGCCACCTCAACTGGTTCCTCTCAACGTGGAGGAGCAGCGACTCGACGCTGAGTCCCTCTCGGATGACCGAGCTTCTCACCCTATCTCTAAGGGAGAGCCCGGCTACCCTGCGGAGGAAACTCATTTCGGCCGCTTGTATCCGGGATCTTGTTCTTTCGGTCACGACCCACAGCTCGTGACCATAGGTGAGGGTAGGAACGTAGATCGACCGGTAAATCGAGAGCTTCGCCTTTCGGCTCAGCTCCTTCTTCACCACAACGGACCGATACAGCGTCCGCATCACTGCAGACGCTGCACCAATCCGCCTGTCGATCTCCCGCTCTAACCTACCCTCACTCGTGAACAAGACCCCAAGATACTTGAACTCCTCCACTTGGGGCAGGACCTCCTCCCCGACCCGGAGAGGGCACTCCACCCTTTTCCGACTGAGGACCATGGTCTCGGATTTGGAGGTGCTGATCCTCATCCCAACCGCTTCACACTCGGCTGCGAACCGCTCCAGCGAGAGCTGGAGGTCACGGCTTGAAGAAGCCAACAGCACCACATCATCTGCAAAAAGCAGAGATGCAATGCTGAGGCCACCAAACCGGACCCCCTCAACGCCTCGGCTACGCCTAGAAATTCTGTCCATAAAAGTTATGAACAGAATCGGTGACAAAGGGCAACCTTGGCGGAGTCCAACCCTCACCGGAAACAAATTCGACTTACTGCCGGCAATGCGGACCAGACTCTGACATCGGTCGTACAGGGACCGAATGGCCCGTATCAGGGGGCTCGGTAACCCATACTCCCGAAGCACCCCCCACAGAACTCCCCGAGGTACACGGTCAAACGCCTTCTCCAAGTCCACAAAGCACATGTGGACTGGTTGGGCGAATTCCCACGCACCCTCGAGGATCCTGCTGAGGGTGTAGAGCTGGTCCACTGTTCCACGGCCGGGACGAAAACCACACTGCTCCTCCTGGATCCGAGATTCGACCTCCCGACGGACCCTCCTCTCCAGCACCCCTGAATAGACCTTACCTGGGAGGCTGAGGAGTGTGATCCCTCTAAAGTTGGAACACACCCTCCGGTCCCCCTTCTTAAAAAGGGGAACCACCACCCCGGTCTGCCAATCCAGAGGCACCGTCCCCGATGTCCACGCGATGCTGCAGAGACGTGTCAACCACGACAGCCCCACAACATCCAGAGCCTTCAGGAACTCCGGGCGGATCTCATCCACCCCCGAGGCCCTGCCACCGAGAAGCTTTCCAACCACCTCGGCGACTTCGACCCCAGAGATAGGGGAGCCCACTTCAGAGTCCCCAGACCCTGCTTCCTCAAAGGAAGGCGTGTTGGTGGAATTGAGGAGGTCTTCGAAGTACTCTCCCCACCGGTTCACGACGTCCCGAGTCGAGGTCAACAGCACTCCGTCTCCACTATACACAGTGTTAACGGTGCACTGCTTTCCTCTCCTGAGACGCCGGATGGTGGACCAGAATTTCCTCGAAGCCGTCCGGAAGTCGTTTTCCATGGCCTCACCGAACTCCTCCCATGCCCGAGTTTTTGACTCAGCGACCGCCAAAGCCGCATTCCGCTTGGCCAGCCGGTACCCGTCAGCAGCCTCCGGAGTCCCACAGGCCAAAAAGGCCCGATAGGACTCCTTCTTCAGCTTGACGGCATCCCTTACCGCTGGTGTCCACCAGCGGGTTCGAGGATTGCCGCCACGACAGGCACCAACCACCTTACGGCCACAGCTCCGATCGGCCGCCTCAACAATTGAAGCGCGGAACATGGTCCACTCGGACTCAATGTCCCCCGCCTCCCCCGGGACAATGGAGAAGCTCTGCCGGAGATGGGCGTTGAAACTCTTTCTGACAGGGGATTCTGCCAGACGTTCCCAGCAGACCCTCACAGTACGTTTGGGCCTGCCTGGTCGGACCGGCATCTTACCCCGCCATCGGAGCCAACACACCACCAGGTGGTGATCAGTTGACAGCTCCGCCCCTCTCTTAACCCGAGTGTCCAACACATACGGCCGCAAGTCCGATGACACGACTACAAAGTCGATCATCGAACTACGGCCTAGGGTGTCCTGGTGCCAGGTGCACATATGGACACTCTTGTGCTTGAACATGGTGTTCGTTATGGACAGTCCGTGGCGAGCACAGAAGTCCAGTAACAAAACACCACTCGGGTTTCGATCGGGGGGGCCATTCCTCCCAATCACGCCCCTCCAGGTCTCACTGTCATTACCCACGTGAGCGTTGAAGTCCCCCAGTAGAACGAGGGAGTCTCCAGGGGGTGCGCTCTCCAGCACACCCTCCAAGGACTCCAGAAAGGGTGGGTACTCTGAGCTGCTGTTCGGTGCATAAGCACAAACAACAGTCATGACCCGTCCCCCCACCCGAAGGCGGAGGGAGGCTACCCTCTCATTCACCGGGGTAAACCCCAACGTACAGGCGGCTAGCTGGGGGGCAATGAGTATGCCCACACCTGCTCTGCGCCTCTCACCGTGGGCAACTCCAGAGTGGAAGAGGGTCCAGCCCCTCTCGAGAGGATTGGTACCAGAACCCAAGCCGTGTGTGGAGGTGAGTCCGACTATATCTAGTCGGAACTTCTCAGCCTCGCACACCAGTTCGAGCTCCTTCCCTGTCAGAGAGGTGACATTCCATGTCCCCAGAGCTAGCTTCAGTAGCCGGGGGTCAGACCGCCAAGGCCCCCGCCTTTGGCTGCCACCCAACTCACTGCGCACCCGACCCCTTTGGCCCCTTCCACCGGTGGTGAGCCCATGGGAAGGGGGACCCACGTTGCCTTTTCGGGCTGTGCCCGGCCGGTCCCCATGGGTATAGGCCCGGCCACCAGACGCTCGCCTTCGAGCCCCACCTCCAGGCCTAGCTCCAGAGGGGGGCCCCGGTGACCCGCGTCCGGGCAAGGGAAACGAAAATCCAATGTTTGTACTCATCATTGGGGTCGTTTGAGCCATGCTTTGTCTGGTCCCTCACCTAGGACCTGTTTGCCTTGGGTGGCCCTACCAGGGGCATGAAGCCCCGGACAACATAGCTCCCAGGCTCATTGGGACACGCAAACCCCTCCACCACGATAAGGTGATGACTCACGGAGGGGAACATTTATACTGACTCAGCTTATGCACATGTTGTTTTGCATACTGCCATCAAAGAATGGCTAAGAAATTACTTTATGACTGCGTCTGGGTCCCCTATTAAACAACAACAAGACATTTTTAATTTGATGGATGCATTATTATTACCAAAAGCACTGGCGGTGATCAAATGCAAAGGGCATTCAAAAAATTATGATTTTGTCTCAGTAGGGAATGATTCCGATGATGCCGGATACAGCCCAGAACTTCAACTTATGGTGAGCGAAGGTGAATTAGGAGACAGACAAGAAATAACTCCGGAAACAATTAAGCAGTGGCAGCTGAAAGCAAGCCCCGAGGAAAGGAGCGTTTGGCTTGCGAAAGGGGCGAAACAAGATGATGCAGGTATCTGGCTGAGAGAAGGTAAATATATCCCACCACAGACACAATTAAAAATCCTAATTTCTGAAGCCCACGGAATATGCCATGTTGGTATAGATGAAACTTTGAGGAGACTACAAAATTGGTCACATCCCTACATGAAACAGATCGTGAAAAGTGAACTGCAGGACTGCAGTGTTTGTAATAAATTCAACTGTATGCCTACAACTAAACCTCCTCCTGGCACTCACGATCCAGAAGTGACAGCTCCGGGACAAGTAATTTCAATGGATTTTACTGATATGTTAAAGCCAATAGAAGGTTACCGGTATTTACTGGTAATTGTGGATTCCTTTTCCGGGTGGCCGGAAGTGTAAGTCTGAAACAGCAGAGGTTGTGGTAAAACATTTAATTAATCATTACATACCGCCACATTTCCCCAAGAAAATTCGATCGGACAATGGATCGAACTTTAAAAATAAACATCTACAGGAGGTAGAGAAAGCATTGGGGCTAAAACATACATTTGGCTCTGTTTATCATCCTCAATCACAGGGACAAGTTGAACGAATGAATAGAAACATTAAAGAAAAGTTGGCTAAAGCACTGGCCTCATAAAAATTGAAATGGCTGCAAGCTCTTCCTGTCACATTGATGAATGTGCGCATGTCATTAAATTCGGCTAAAGGCTGGACTCCTTTTGAAGGTCATAAAAAAAGGCCTTTTCCAGCTCCTAATGCTCCGCTGGGAGAGTCACACGTTGAGAGGCCCCCAGTAATTAAGGAGATAGTATCTACATTCTCCAAGTTAAGAAATAACCAAACAGATGTTCCTTCAAAAATAAATGATTATGAATATGAGTGGTTGAAAGTTACTAAACGTAAATGGTGTGCTCCTAGGTGGTTGGGACCGTTCACGGTGAAAGAGCGTACATCCTGTGCGGTGTGCTTGCATAGGAGAGGGGACACTTGGTACCACCTGTCATCTACCAGGCCCGCTGGATCTGGCTCAACGCTGCCACCAAGGGCAACCATCTGATGATCAACGCCCACACCAGGGGAGCCATCTGACGGATCCAAACACGCCGGCTTCCAGTGTCTACCTGACGAGCTGCCTGCGGAGGAGTCGCTCAAAGGAGATTCATTCAAGTGCCTTTTCCCTGGGCATCATTTCACAATTGATTCGCCTGGAAAAGCTGATCCAGTGTCAATCTGCTGCTCTGGAGGAGGAAATCACTCAATGGAGATTGAGTCACGTGTCCTTTTCATCAATTCACAACGATTGAGTCACACTCTGGGAAGATAATCCCGGTGACCAATCCTTGGATCTCTGGCAGTGAGCCAGGGTTCGGAAAGAGGCTGACAACACCTCTTCTTCTTCTAAAAAAAAAAATCAACCAGCGACTGACAAACGTCCTTCTCCTTCGACAAACGAACTTCTTCTCAAGATGGCTTCACAGAGGCAATCTGCTACTACTTTCTACATCGCGACGATTTTCCTCATATTAATTGTTGTGCCAATCTGGTTTTTCATTGACGCGAGTTTGAATACAACACACCGTGATAAAATAAATGTTGTTTCTCCTCGAATTCCATGGATAATGTCCTGGGCTTATAATAACTCAATTGTTCTGACAGTTGCTCCTAACACAAACACATCTGTTAAACTTCCCATTAAATCTTTGAGGGGATTTAGTGGTGGGGGGGTCAACGAAGGGGAGCCTTTGGCTCAAGTACTGGTGGTATTTGACAGGAAGTGTTTTACGACTAGACTGGAGTTCCCTGATTACCACCCAAAGTGGACGTTACTGGCCGTCAGGTTCAAGCGTGGAGGCAGTTTTCTTTAGCAAAAGAGTAACATTGCGTAGAATGGGAGGTCAATTCGAATGAACTTTTGTTCTTCCTGAAGGTAATATGCGGCCACTTAATGTAACCATAAATAATACCTCTTGTTTTGGGCTAATGTTATGGGCATGGTTCTCCGGACCTGATCACTATTTTCCAATTTTAATTTGCATTGATAAAACTATGAGTAAATCAACCAAAAATGACTAAATACACAATGGAGTCTGGGGTGGTGTTTGTTCAATGTTCGGAGAACAATGTTGTACTTTTATTCCTAATAATACTGCACTGGATGGAAGTTTAACCATTGCAATTGAGGGACTCCGAACACTTAATAAAAAAATGAAAGAGCATTCCGGTATTGATGCGTCAATTTGGGATACCTGGATGGATGCTTTTGGTAGATATAAAACATTGGTTTCATCAATTCTAATTTCTGTGTCTGTATTTGCAGCTTTTTTAACTACTTGTGGGTGCTGTTGTGTACCGTGTATCAGATCTTTGTGCCAAAGACTTATTACCACAGCTATTGAAAAACAAAATGTTCAAAACAAGTCGTCTTATTTAATGGTAGAATCAGTAACTTCTAAAGCCATAACCGCTGTTGCGACATCCGATGAAGATCCCGCTAGAATTTTTCTCTAGACTGTTTTAAGGGGTTAAATGTCTTGTTATGAACTTTTACTAGTTCAATTGAGGAACTGTTGACATTTAACATTTTCAATTTATATTTTTACTGTTTTTGAATTTACTTATAAGTATATAGATGCCATATAGCTGTGTAGTTAAATGAATAACACTGTGATAATGTTTTTGTGAAATATATTGGAATCTCTCACTCCCTTCCAGCTCTTGAGATAAGAATGTGTATGTTTTAAAAGTGGTCAAGTTCTCATGTCATTAGCCATTTGGTCGTAAAAACTGAAGGTCCAAGGTCAAAGCCTGTCTACATAATTTCTCCGAGGCTGGTGGGGAGCTGAGATAATCGTATCAGTATCTTCATGTCTGCTTATTAAGAACACTAATTCTTTGTCAAATCTAAGGGCGGGAGTATTCTTTTTTCAAGTATAAAGCAACTGTATGTTATCATTTTCGTCACACTGGAGGCTTAACATCATCTTCGAATGTAAGCTATTCTCCTGTGTCTTTAAGAGCTCTTAAATAAACTCCTTATATGAACTTTTTCATACGATCTCAATTCTGCAATTTATTTGAACACGCAAAAGATTACACTTAATAAAGTAATCAAATAATGCCTTCAGGTGCTGCGTTGCGGGACTCTCCCTGGTGTCCGGGGCGGCGCCGCCCCGGCGTGGTCAGTCGCTCTGGGCCCGGCGACGCGGTTCGGGGCCTGTGGGCCGCCGGGGTGCCCCGTGGTTCCCTCTCCCCTCCCCCTTCCTCCTTCCTCCCCCTTGCTGCCTCTCTCCCCGCCCATCCTCCGCCTCCCTGTCCCTCCTCCCTCGTCACCCTTCCTCCTCCTGTGCATTAAAATTGGAGGGGAGTTGTAGGGCGAAGACGGTGTTTCACCCCTACCCCCCCCCCCCATAGTGTGTTATGTGCCCTATATGTCTATAAAAGTGTATTGTGCAAAACAAGTGCAGTGAGTTAAGAGGAGCAACCAGCGTGGCCCCCACCCCCAACCGGGATCAGGGCTCGCCCCCCGCATACTGGGCCCGCCCGAGTTGCCAGGAGGTCCACCGGAGGGGGGCGGGCACAACACCAACCCACTCGCCCTCCCGGCCCCCGGAGCGCCGAGACCCGGGCCACGGATGGAGCCCCCGGCGGACAGGGGAGGAAGGCGGACAGGGGAGGGGGAAGGGACGGGGCAAGGAGACGACAAGAAGGGCAGGAGGCAGCGGCAGGGCCGCAGAGAGAGGTGGAGAGGAGGAGGAAGGGTGACGAGGGAGAAGGGACAGGGAGGCGGAGGACGGGCGGGGAGAGGCGAGGAGGGAGAGGCAGCAAGGGGGAGGAAGGGGGAGGGGAAAGGGGACCACGGGGCACCCCGGCGGCCCACAGGCCCCGAACCGCGTCGCGCCGGGCCCAGAGCGACGGACCACGGCGTCGCCGCCCCGGACACCAGGGAGAGCCCCACAACGCAGCACCCCCCAAGAGACCCATGGAACGGCCAAGACGCAGCCGCCACCCAGCAGCCAACAGAGGAGCAGACACATTTATCAGATTGTTCTTTTAACTGGAGAAAATCAACACTAATACCTATTACAGAAAATTCATGGAACCCTGCAAGCCAGGACCCACACTACTCATTTCCTACAGGTTATTTAAAAATACTTAGGCATAAAAATCTCACCTAAATTAACTGATTGAATTCATTTAGACTTCACTCTACTTCTGGATAGCATTTACAGTGACTTGGAGCGCTGGAATAATCTTCCCATTTCTCTAATAGGACGAATAGCCACCATTAAAATGAAAGTTTTACCAAAAATAAACTATTCTTTGTCAATGATTCCATTTAAACCTACGCCTAACTGGTTCCAGTCATTGGACTCGGCCGTTCTAATGGACAAAAAAAAGAAGCAAATATTAGTGTATTTACTTTTCAGAAAAGTAAATCCAAAGGTCTAGAGGCACCAAATGCTATGCACTACTATATAGCTGACCAGCTACAATATATAGGCACAACCCAACAAAGATACTAACTGTTGACTGGAATTAGAACAGAAGGATTACCTCAGACTTTTAGATGTACTCTTTATTACAACATCGAATAAGCGACACAATTGTTTTAAAAACACACTGCCTGGTGGAAGGCACTAGAAATTACAAAAGCAGAATTAGAGCCCTGCGGGCTTTCTCCCATATGGCATAACCCCGACTTTCAATTTAACAACCAATCGTTTTATTTAGGTGTGTGAAAGGAATTACAGATCTCCACCATCTTTTCTCAGATAATGTTTATATCATATACATTTTTGCCCCAAAAATACAAAATAAAAAAACTAAATTTTTTACATTATTTGCAAGTTAAGAATATGATAAAGAAACAAATTCCAACACTTCGGGGTACGCTTCAACCGCCTGTTGCTAAAGATATTACAAAGCTTTCTCCGACAACAACAAAAACCTCTCAAAAATATATGTTACTTTCGTATACAGATAAAATGTCTTTACCATCTCGAAATGGGAGACAGACTTGTCTACAGCTCCGGAATTTGACTTTTGGATTCAAGTTTGTGGAAACCTATTTCAAATGACAAAACACACAAATTTACAACTTATCCAATATACAATTATTCATAGAACATATATTACTCAATATATGATGAAGAAAATGGGACTCTCAGACTCCGTCTCTAGTGTTTACAAAACGCTGCCGACATTTATTTTCATGCTTTATGGTTATGCACTGCGGTTATGTATTTCTGGACTAAAGTCTTAGAAAAACAACTATTTTGGCCTTTAGAATACCTTTATCTCCAAACTTGTGTTTGCTTGGTGACAACAACTGACTTACCACATAAACAATTTCAATCTACACTCTTAGCCCTTACTATCGCTAAAAAAACAATTTGTGTTAACTAGACAAATAAACAAACTCTTAATATCGACCAATGGTCTAACCTCCTCATAAATCACATTTTAATGGAAAAAAATATCTGCCTCGAATAAAAACCAAATATCAAAATTTATACAAACATGGTCTACGTATATAGAATATTTTAATCTAAATCTGGTTACTTAATTCTGCCTGTTAGCGAGAGCCACCACATCGCGATAACTTATATTGCTGTTTCTATATTTGGCAATTTGTAACTAATGGTTGTGTTTTTATAGTCAGGAACTCAGTTGCTGCCAGCAGGATTGAGTAGACCACATCAAATAACACCTTACAGTCACCAACTCCTAACGATTCACTTCCAATGGGCACTAAGGGCTAATATTCGGAATCACTGCATGCCAGTGGGTTCACTTTATAGGTGCTGTCCCCCCTGGCTGAGCTTGGGCGGCTCTGCCCCTCTGTTGGCTGCTGGGTGGCGGCTGCGTCTTGGCCGTTCCCTGGGCCTCTTGGGAGGTGCTGCGTTGCAGTGCTCTCCCTGGCGGCACCGCCCCGGCGCGGTCCATCGCTCTGTGCCCGGCGACGCGGTTCGGGGTGGGTGGTCCTCAGGGGTGCCCGTGGTTCCCTCTCGGCTCCCCCTTGCCGCCTCTCCCTCCTCGCCTCTCCCCACCCGTCCCTCGCCTTCCGGTCCCTTCTCCCAACCTTCCTCCTTCTACCCCCTTGGCCTTCTTGTCGTCTCCCCCCCGTATCGTCCCCCTCCCCTGTCCGCCTTCCTCCCCCTACCCCGGGTCTCGGGGCTCCAGGGGCCACGCGGGCGAATGGGGTTGTTGTGCCTGCACTGCTCCAGTGATCTTCCTGGCACCTCGGGCGGGCACCAGTATCTGGGGGCGAGCCCTGTCGCCCCACCGTGCTGTCTCCATATGCCTGCCGGGTCCCGTTGGGTGGGGTTGTTAGGGGTGTGGTGGGCGGGTGCGCCTCCTGCCCCTGCTGGGTCAGGAGTGGCCCCGCTGGTTGCTCCTCTTAACTCACTGCACTAGTTTTGCACAATACACTAATAGACACATAGGGCACATAACACACACTTTGGGGGGTGGGAGTAGGGTGGAGACACTGTCTTCGACCTACAACTCTCCTCAAATTTGAATTTTAATAAGTGTCTGGGGGTTTAGGGGCCTGGGGGTGGTGGGTGGCGGGTGTGGGTGGGCCGGTTGGGTGCCTGTTGGGCCTGCGGTATCCTGTTCTGCTGCGTTGGGCCTGGGGCGCGGGCCGTGTTGGGGCGCTCCTGGCTCCTGGGTTTGTTCTACGGGCGGTGGCCCCTGCGGAGCCCGGGAGTTGTGCCTTGGCACTGCCACGGCCTGGTGGGCCCTGGGGGGTTATTCTTGCTCTGTCCTGGCCAGGGTCGACGGCTCCCCTCTTTGGTGGAGGTTTTCATGCATGCCAGATCCACCACACCAGCATCTACCAAAATTCAAACACAATCTGCTTCTTCCTCTGGTCGTTGAATCGGTGGAGGCTGATGTCTATAGATCTCCCTCTGCTTCATTTAGCCTTCCTTCCTTTCCTCAGTCTTTCCTTTGGTCTTTTGAGGTCTCCCTAATTTGTTGGAAATTAGATGTTTCTGGGGTTGGTGAAAGATTCTGGTTGTTAACCAGGTGGGTAGTAGGTGATGTCTGGATGGTGCTGGATTTCACTTTTCTTCCTTTTCTTTGATCTTTCCTCGGGTCTCCTGACAACTTCACGACTCTAGCTGGATTCAAAAGTGTTCGGTTTAGGTGAACGGTATGGGATTTTTAATAGGTTTTAGGTGAATTAATGAGCACACACTCATATTGCCTTATGGTAGAAGGAAATAGGTCTACCCGTCCGGCGGGCTGCGGCACATATGCACATATGTGCGGCACATATGCACACACTCACCCGCACATGCACATACTCACGCACATCAAAAAAGAAAAGAAAAAGAGAATAAAAGAGAAACAGAAAGAGAGGTGTACTTCCTTTGAATGAACTCAGCGTCCACTCCCATAGCTTCTGCTATGTCGTTGCATGCAGCATCCTTTTTTAGTTTGTCCTTATAAAAGGATGTGCCCGTGTCATATAATTTTGTGGCTTTCCACCCCCATTATAAATCTCTCCTCGTCCATGTTTGCTGGTGTTTAAACAATGAATTAAGCACTAAGCATTATGTCGTTGTGTTGACATGATTGCAAAATAAGATCTAGCGAGTATTTTATTCTGAAAAGTAACCGGACATTTTTATTTTGAAACTGCGTCGGTCTTCCTGTCCCGCTTAATGTTGTGTAATGTTGTGCTACTTTGCCATTTGACGCATGGCAATGGATGGGTCGTCCGGCAAAAAAAATATAAGGTAGAAGGAAATAGGTCTATCCATCCGGTGGGATGCGGCACGACGGAGCTGGTCCGCAGCGCATACGCAGACGGTGTAATTTGAACAAGTCGATAGAAAGGAAATGAATCGGCTCCGCCAACGCAGCGGGGTCAATCTTCAATAGATGGTTGAATTCCTTTTGCCTTACCCCAGGATTACACCGCGTGCGTGTGTTGCGGCTCCACTCCGTTTTGACTGCGTGCTCCGGACATGTCAATTTTATGGCCAAAATTCACCAGCTGTGTGCAGCTGCAGTCAGATAATCGAAATTCCAAGCCGACTTGAAACAAAACCTCGTCAACTTTAAGATGAAAGTGGGCGATGAAAGACGACCTTGTCGAATTCAAGAATGATGTTTTGAGAGAGCTACAGAGCCTTAACGCTATCATTGCAGAGGCGCAGTCTCGCATAGTAGCGTTGGAGTTGGCCTGTCAATCAATGAAGGATACAGTGCTTACGGTGGTGAAATGCAAGACAAAATCGTTGATTTGGAAGGTCGCTCACGAACGAACAATCTTCAAATTTACGGGGTGCCGTAGGAGGCAGAAGGAACATCGATGATTGACTTTATGGGTTAGGGTTGTTGTGGAGTAGATCTTTTCCGCCGCGTGTTCGTTTTCTTTCAGGTAGTGAGAATGTTGGTTATCTGAATACAGGCTGGAGATCGATGAACAGTTCCTTCAAAGCTTTTATTTCTACAGAATATTCCAGGCACAAGTGAGTTACAGACAATGGATGTAGCCTCTCACAAGTGCGAAGATTACAGAGGACTTACAATATTCTTATACTATCTTGAAGGGCGGTACCACACAGTTTCCAGTAAACAGTTCAACCAGAGTTGACCGGACATGAGATAAAACTCAAGGACATCATTCAAACCCAAAGCCCATTTGAGGAATAGAGGAGGTTATTCAGTCATGAGTGCACCTGGCAGAAATTGCGATAACACTCACAAGGACACATCCGCAGAACAAAGCTCTACTGAGGAAATGAGTAAATTAAAACAGTTATGACTAAATCTGGGCAAAAGATACATTTCAATCCCCCTTTCGGACTCAAAAGAGTCCGACACATGAAATAAACAAAATTAAAGAGAAAAAAAAAAGTACAAGCGCCGTCATCGGCTGGCGCAACATTAAGCAAGGGTTGTGTGGAAAGATTGGACATTATCATCTTACCAATAGAATAAGAAGCAAAAGCACACAACAATGAAACATCCCTTTAGCAGTGAGAGAAGGTTGTTTAGCAGTATGTGGTATTAAAGAACAATTTGATTCATTGAAAGATTTTGTAGTGGAGTAAGCATGTGTACCACATGTTGACATGTGATAGTTAAGGGATGTCCCCTGTCCATGGGGTGCCAGGGAGTTTGTGGAGAATCAATACTTCGCTTAGTACGATGTGTTGTGGTTACGTTCAAGGTTGTACTGAGGGGCTTCCAGAGATACCAGATTGGCATAAAAGTCAATATGAGAAAGAGTGTCGTGATGTAGCAGCAGATGGAGATGCGTTCCCACTTCAAAGCCATCTCGAGATGATGTTCTTCGGTTGCTGCTGGAGGGTGCTGTCAGCTTCTTCAGGACCTTAGGGTAGACTGCCTGGTCCCAGGATGAGTCACCGGGATTATTCTGCCCGTATACCGTGAACTCAAATTTGAATAGAACGATGTCAGTGGGAGCCGGTTTGCTTCTCGGTTGTTGTTGGGTGATTGCCTGGTGCAGGGACAATGGCTCCAGCCGGTGTCCTTGCCGGTCGGGTGGAGGAGATGTGATACCACGTATCACCTTTTCCATGCAGGCAAACTGCAGAAGATGTCCTCTCCGTCACCTTGTGGGGTCCTGTCCACCTGAGCTCAGACCATTTTTGTTTGATGATTGTGAGTGCTTTTCTTAAGAAGAATCTTGCTTTGACATGGAACTCCAGATACAGCGGGCGCATCGAGAACTGTGGGTGGATTATAGGGCTAGTGTTTGTACTGATGTGGTGGTACGTATTCTAAGTTTGAATACCATAATTTTGGAAGTCATTTTTTTTCTTTCTTTTTTTTAAATTGAAAAGGAAATGGAATCAATATTTTATATTAATACTTAACATAATTTTTTTAATTACATTTTATTTTCTAAAAGTTAAAGGACACAAGGTTTACGTCCCATGGCCACCCATGCAATACAAGACCTCATGACTGAAATTTATATTTTTAAGTAAACCAATAAAGGGAATTGCATGTAAGGAGTTTATGTTGGACTTTTCTAGTCAATCTCCGGTCTTGGAGAATACTAGTGGGGGCCCCCTCAGGTTTGAAGTTTCCTGCCCCACTACCACCAACAGGGAGCAAGAAGGGTGGTGAACCATACCCTTGTTTTGTCAAGTCACAAGTTTTGATGTTTTGCGAGTGTTTAAATGTTCATGTATTTTTTATGTTTTGGGGCCTGCTATTTAAAGTGATGGTAAGACATGATGAGAAATAACATTAGATTATTGTCGTTGAATGTGAATGATCTAAATAATCCTGTCAAACGTCGTAAAGTCATGATGAAGTTATGAAAAGATAATGCTCTTGTTGTGTTTCTCCAAGACACTCATTTGTCTGAACAGGAAAAATTAAAAACTGGAAAAGTTTGGTCACCAGTATGTATTCTATAGCATTTGTCAACAAGGTTGTTGAAGAGGTGTGACTATGCTCATCTCTAACTTGGTCAGATTTGAATGTACCCAAAAAATCTGTGATGAAGAGGGAAATTTTAGGATTGTGGTAGGAAGATTGGAACTGTGACTTTAGTTGATGTATATGCTCCGCAAATGATGGACATTAGATTTTCCAAGACCTTGTTTGAGAGGATTATTTTGAAGATGGAGGGAATGATCGTATGTGGGGGTGATTTCAACATGATGATGAATAGCAAACTAGAAGAAATTCCACTTATGCTACTAAATGCCTTAAACCCATACTGAGAGAATTTAGTATTGTTGATGCATGGAGGGAGCTACACCCCTCCAGGAAAGACTACGCCCACTATTCAGGACCCAATAATAGTTATGCTAGAATTGATTTTTTATTTTTATTTTTTACTCTTATGAGTGATTTGTACAGAATACAGCTGTGCGAAATTGGTGTGGCTGATTTATCAGATCACTGTGAAATGAATCTTGTAGTTGAGTTAAAATTAGAAAATCTAAATACATTATGGAGACTGAACATTGGACTGTTAAACAATAAGTTTTTTTGGGGAAGAAGTCAAGAAAGATATTCATATATACTTAGAAGAGAATGATAATGGTGAGGTCATCCTAATATTTTGTGGGATGCTCTGAAAGCAGTCGTGAAAAGTAAATTTATAGCTTGAATTAAGAAGCAGAAAGAAGAAGATTTTAAGAGGGAAAGGGGAAAGTTACTTGATATTGAACAAAAGCACTCGGGATCCTGAGCTTTTGTCTAAAATTCAGCAATGTAGGGACAATTTGGATAGCATGTATAGTATAGAGGTGGAAAAGAAACAATCATATTATGAATCCAAATCAAAGGCTACAAATCTATTGGCCAGGAGACTAAAGAAACAACAAGCAGACAGGACGATTTGCAAAATTAGGGACCCAGAAACCAATAATTTGACATATGATCTGAGGGAAATCAAATCAACATTTTCTTCTGTAATTATTATAAAGAGCTATACAGTCAACCTGAGTCGGCAACTACTGACCAGATTAAATCTCTCCTTGACACGCTAGATATTCCTTCAATAGGAACGACACACAAAAAAGTTTTTGACATCACCTATTTGTAGATTAGAACTAGAGAAGGCCATTAAAAACTCAAGCCAAACAAATCCCCTGGGGGAGATCGGCTGCCTTCTGAATGGTATAAAAGAATTGTGGCACAACTTGTACCCTTACTTGAATCCTCATTTAACTATAATCTTGAACATGGGGTAATACCATCATCTTGGAATGAGGCTTTGATATCAGTTATTCCCAAGGGTAAAGATACTGAAACATGCTCAGGATATAGATCAATATCAGTACTATATGCGGACTATAAGATATATACTTCCATTATTGCTAAACGTTTTGAACATATTATGGGTGATATTATTGATGAGGACCAGAAGGGATTTATTAAGGGGCGCCAAACCCATGATAATATATGGAGAACGATACATATTATTGACTAGATTGTGCGTAACAATTTAACGGCAGCATTGATAAGCCTTGATGCCGAAAACGCTTTTGATGGTGTTAATTGGGCTTTTTTTATTTCAGGTTTTTAAGAGGTTTGGATTAATTCGTGGCGGCTGTGGCTCAGGTTGCAGAGACGGTTGCCAGATGGCCGGCTGTTCGATACCCCACCTTTCTCCAAGTCACGTGTGATTGTGTTGAAGGATGAGAAATTCTTACCATTTGCGTGTTCATGCCGTTGATTAATAAAACATACAGATCAGTGAATTCAGGCATTTTCTTGTAGATTTATTCACAAATTCGTGGACAGGAGAATATGAGCCTACTCTCTCCATATTGTCTCTCAAACTGTGTCGTTTCCCGTTTCCTCCCAGAGTCACATGACTACGCCCCCATTTGTCACAATGATGTCTCAATACAGTTGGCCAACCATGCCCCTCCCCTCTCTTTGTCCCAGGAATGGAAAAACACAGGTATAAGATAAGAGTTGAGTCGTTTTCAGAGGAGACTTCCTGGCTAGTTGTAAAGCACAAAGGGACTAATTAACACATTCGCCTCCCCCATCCCATCTGTCCTGTAGAAGAATCAACCCCCTGAATTGTCACATAAAACTATACTGAGTAAATCAAAGCAGGCACATATTGTTATTCTACCTAGGACAGTGTTTTTTTTTCTTTTTATTATGGGACTGCTGAAAGCAGCACAAGCATAAGCATAAGCTCCACCCTAGAAAATCCCCAGATTTTTCCGCAAAAATGCGGCCCGTACCGTAGATCGCACCGGGACAAATGAGGTATCAAACGATGCGGCTCGATCTGACTCGGTGCGGCATTACTTTTCTAGGAATTCCGAGTTACCATGGCGACGCAATTCCCAAAAAACTCCCATAGGAAATGAATGGAGAAAGGTGGGACAAATTACAGATCAAGCACCTTTTTCCAAGACACGCTGCGCGCGCATACGTTATCTGTCCGATATGAATTTTAGCTCATTTTGTAGGAATTTTTCCCATCTTTAGATTTATTTTATTTATTTATTTTAAATTTATTTTAAGGAATGAAAGCTCCCCCCCCTGTGCGGGTTCAAAGACAGTGAGTGAAATAGCCTTCTATTACACTCTGTGGCGCAATTAGGCTTTGAGTGGCGGGAACCAAAAAAATATATTTCCAAAAGTCAAAAGTTTCACTTCAACTCGTCACCATGGCCACAATCTTTGCTCACTAGACATCAAATTCTCACATTTTGTAGTGACAAGTCTCTTCTTTCAGACAAACTAACTTTTATTTGGCTAAGGTGTCATTGAGTACCTTTATTTTCACTTTAAGCGAGGAGAAGTCGGACTAACTCGCCTATCTTTTCCATGTTAAATTCGCCTCCTTTTTCCTCTTCATTTTGGATAAATCATAAGTTTTCAACCTGCTCTCATTTGGTCATTTTTCATCTGATAAAAAAAATGAGAACATGCTCGTGTTCCCCAAACCCTTGCCGTTCTAACGAGCCATTTCTTGAATCTGTATCTTGAACCGTTAAGTCGTGAGAGGCTTTCGTTGCAGGTGTGCGTCTGTCATACAATATCAATAGAATGTTGGTGCGTGAATTCAAGTGTGTCCAACAAGTTCTAATCAAATGCGTGTGCGCTCTTAAAGTGACAGTAAGATATTTTTAGTTGATGTCGATTATGGTAAACTTCCACATTTCTTGACCGATTTCAATCGTTTGAATTTTATACTGTTCAGCTTATTTAAATAAAAAATAAAAAATACATTTAAAAAAAAAACATACACAAGATTATTATTATTATTTTTTAAAGGCAATGGAATGGACTGCTATTTAAATAGTGCTTTTTTTTAGCTATACTGCCTGGTCTCTCACGTCTGCATAGCAACTGCCTCAGCCAATCATCTCGCTCATCTCAACTCAACCCCTTTTTTTCTTGGTGTACTCAAGTCTTGGCCTATGTACGGGTGGCCATCTTGGCCAATTTATTAGGTACGCTCAGGATTCTCGCCACTCCGCTCGCCCAGGGCGGCGGCCATCTTGGCCAATTGATTAGGTACACCCAGGATTCTCGCCACTACGCTTGCCCAGGGCGGCGACCATCTTGGCCAATTAATTAGGTACGCCCAGGATACTCGCCACTCTGCTCGCCCAGGGCGGCGACCATTTTGGCCAATTAATTAGGTACGGCAAGGACTCTCTCCCCCTCGCCCACCCGGGTCGGCGGCCATCTTGGCCAATTTATTAGGTACGCCCAGGATTCTCGCCACTCCACTCGCCCAGGGCGGCGGCCATCTTGGCCAATTAATTAGGTACACCCAGGATTCTCGCCACTACGCTCGCCCAGGGCGGCGGCCATTTTGGCCAATTAATTAGGTACACCCAGGATTCTCGCCACTACGCTCGCTCAGGGTGGCGGCCATCTTGGCCAATTGATTAGGTACTTCAAGGACTCTCTCCCCCTCGCCCACCCGGGTCGGCGGCCATCTTGGCCAATTGATTAGGTACGCCCAGGATTTTCCCCATTCTGCTCGCCCAGGGCGGCGGCCATCTTGGCCAATTATTTAGGTACTTCAAGGACTCTCTCTCCCTCGCCCACCCGGGTCGGCGGCCATCTTGGCCAATTGATTAGGTACGCCCAGGATTCTCCCCACTCTGCTCGCCCAGGGCGGCGGCCATTTTAGCCAATTAATTAGGTACACCCTGGATTATCGCCACTCTGCCCACCCAGGGCGGCAGCCATCTTGGCCAATTAATTAGGTACGGCAAGGACTCTCTCCCCCTCGCCCACCCGGGTCGGCGGCCATCTTGGCCAATTTATTTGGTACGCCCAGGATTCTCGCCACTCTGCTCGCCCAGGGCGGCGGCCATTTTGGCCAATTGATTAGGTATCTAAGTGCTACTACTATACTACTACTACTATTGCTACAAGTACTACATATAGTACAGTACATGCGTGTTTCCACCTTGCAAGAGTCAGCAGTCCCATTCAAAATTTCTATTTTTCTAGTTAATATTATTATTTTTTTTATTATTTATTATTATACGAAGAAAAAAAAGATAAACGGCAGCCTGACTGATACCATACAGCTGCAGAGGTCTACTCGACAGGGTTGATGTCTTTCACCAACCCTTTTTGCAATCTTCTGAGGGGGATACGAATTGGCGGAAAAGAACACTTAGTGGGTCTCTTTGCTGATGACGTTATTTGTTACTTGGCGGATCCAAACTCATGTTTACCAAAACTGATTAAGAATTTGCAATTATATGGTTTCTGTTCTGGCTACAAACTTAATTTAAAGAAGACACAAGTTCTGACATTTAAGTATCACCCAACTAAAGACAAACAAATGGGATATAGCTTAAAGTGGGGAGCCAAAGAATTGAAATATCTTCGGGTCATGGATGATCTATGCAATGCAAATTATAACAAGATAGACGAAGACATTAGAAATGATATTGCAAGGTGGAAAGTTCTTGGATTTAATTGTAGCTCCAGGATTGAGGTTATAAAAATGAACATACTCCCGAGAATCCTTTATTTATTTCAACCCTTGCCCATTAATATTCTTGACAAACAGTTTCGAAATTGGAACAAAGTTATTTCAATATTTGTATGGAATAACCAAAAACCAAGAGTTCAATTTGAAATGTTTCAGGCAAGGAAAGACAAAGGAGGAATGGCCTTTCCAAATCTTAGGGAATACTTCCATGCTGCACAGATGAGAGCGGTGGTCAACTGGTGTGATGAGACTTTTATATCAAAATGGAAGAAGAACATTGTTCATGGAAGGGAGATTCAAAGCCTCCTTGCAGATGGTAGGATGGAGATGCATGAGGATAAATTCATGGATACTGTAACACGTTTTATAATGGAACTATGGTTCAAGTTGATTAAGAAATCAAATGTAGAATATGATCTTTGCATACTAAGATGGATAGCGTATGATAAACAATTTGTCCCTAATAGTTTCGAAGTCATTCTACAATGGATCCCCAAGGGTATAACTGCACTATGTACTATTGTGAAGATGGGTGTACTTGTGCATTTTCAAGACATGCAAGAACATTATAGTTTATGTAGTGTTGGAATTTTAGCATCTTATGTTTAAAAGTTATCTTTTTGGTATTCCAATAGTATTCATTCACTCACCAGAGGTGCATGTTAGTTTTGGACCCAAAGAGGATAAAAATGACTGGACACAAGGTCTGTCAAAGTTGATCTCTTTTTAATCTGTCTGTGCGAGAGGAGGATTGTGTGAATCTAGTTGACTACACAATTGATTTTTAAAAAAGAACATTGCATTGAAATGCTTAACCTACACCTGTTATTGCATATGAAATGTAATGGTTCAGATTGAACAACAAAATCAGGCTGAAGCAATTGGAAAATCCAAATTGCTCAAGAGGTTCACAAACTTTTGAGCAGCACTGTATGTGTAGCCTACGTAAGAGGTGGCACACTGGGCGTAGAACGCTGTGCTGTAGCATCGTTGTGTCATGATTTGGGTCAGCTGCTCTGTTTCCTTTTCAGGCACTGGAGAAACAGCCATGACTTACCTTTTTGCCGCCACTGTGCGTGATTTTGATTTTGTTTGTTATCCGCCTATGAGCGTGATTTTGTGTTTACTTTTGTCCGCCTGTGTGTGTGATTTTGTGTTTAGGTTTGTTGGTCAATTAAACCTAAGTTATCCGCATCCCTGCCGTGGCTCTCCTACCTCACTACATCTGGGTCCTCCCTTCTCAAGCCGTGACACTTTGGTCTTTAGAATATTGCTCTCTCGGTGTCATGTTAAATGTCGTACTGTTGAAAACACCCATTTTTGCCTAACCACAGTATGATTCTAAACCTCAGGAATCTCTGGCGTACATAATCGATTGGCCAAGATGGCCGCCGCCCTTGAGAATTTTGGGTGAAGCTAATCGATTGGCCAAGATGGCCACCACCAACCCTAGCGTGTGGGGGTTGGTGGTGGATGTATAATGCTTAGCCAACTGAAATAATGCTAATGCTAGGATAATAACCAGGAAGTGGCTAATGACCACAGCTGGTTATATCGTGGAGTCATGCTGATGTCATACATCACGTGTTAGCTTAGCATGCTAAGCTAATGTTAAGCTAATGCTAATAGCCAGGAAGTGGCTAATGACCCCTACTGGGTATATTCTGCTATCATGCTGATGTAATACATCATGTGTTAGCTTAGCATGCTAAGCTAATGTTAAGCTAATGCTAATAGCCAGGAAGTGGCTAATGACCCCTACTGGGTATATTCTGCTGTCATGCTTTTTTTTTTTTTTTTTTTTTTTTTTTTTTTTTTTTTTTTTCTTTTTGGGAGATCTCAGTATTGATCATTTGAAATGTCATCATCATTGTTCTCCCTTTTTTTTTTTTTTTTTTGTATGTGTGTTTGTGCGTGTGTGCGTGCGTGTGTGTGTGTGCGTGCGTGCGTGCGTGCGAAAAAAAATAAAAATAAATAAGAATTCCCATACCGTTCACCTAAACCGAACACTTCAAAATCCAGCCAGAGTCGTGGGGCCGCCAGGAGACCCAAAGGGGGACCAAAGAAAAGAAAGAAAAGCGAAGCCCAGCACCGACCAGACACCACCCACCGGGCCACTAACCTTCACCAACCCCAAAGACATCCCAACTCCAACAAATCAGGGAAACCTCAAGGGCCCAAAGGAGAAACTGAGGAAAGGTAGAAAGGACAGACGAAGCAGAGTGAGATCCACAGACACCAGCCTCCACCGAATCAATGACCTGAGGGAGAAACAAATTGTGTCTGAGTCTCGATAGATGCTGGTGTGGTGGATCTAGCATGCATGAAAATCTCCACCAAAGAGGGGAGCCGTCGACCTCCGCCAGGACAGAGCAAGCGCAACACCTCAGGGCCCCCCAGGCCGCGGCCGCGCCAAGGGACGACCCCCGGGCCCCGCAGGGGCCACCGGCCGGAGAGCAAACCCCGGAGCAGGAGCGCCCCCCACCCCAACGCGGCCCGCGCCCCCAACCCAACGCAGCAGGACGGGGCACTGCAGGCCCACCAGGCACCCCACCGGCCCACAACCCCCGCTCCCCCCGCGACCCCCCCGCCCCCCACCCCCGCCACCCACCCCAACCCAGCCCCAACCGCCCCCAGGTCCCCAAATCCCCAGACACCCTCCCCACCCCAGCACCCCCCACCCCGGCACCCCCACCACCACCCCCCCACCAACCAAGCCGCCCCCGCCCCCCGCCCCCACCCCCACCAACCGACAGCCCCCCAGCCCCCGACCCCAGACCCCGGGGACACACCGCACCCAGGCATCCGCGCCGAAGAGGGGGCCGGGCAGCGGAGCGGAGAGGGCACCCGCGCCCACCCCACCACGCGGAGGGACGGAACACCAGGGGCAGAAGGGGAGATGGGGGCACCGGAGGACGGGCGGCATCCCCGAACCCCAGGCCCAGCGGGGAGAGGCCCCGGTCGTCACCCCAACGATCAAAGTGAAAAACTAACCCTGTTACTAAGTTCGCCAGCTCGCCGACTGGCGAACTCTACCCCTAAACCGTGTGTGTGACCCCACCCAGTGTATATACATAAGTGTGTGTGTGTGGTGCATTAAAATTGGGGGCAGGTGAACCGGAGCAGAGGGAAATGATATCCCCCCCCGCTCCGATCCATCCGCCCCCCAGGCATGTCAATGAGCGTATGTGGTGCATTAAAATAAATTAATGGGGGGGGGGGGGGTGCACACGGACAGGCGACCGCAGCACTGCTTCATACCGCGGCCGCCCCAACCGATGCCCCCCCCCCCCCCAGTTGTGTGGTGCATTAAAATTTGGAGGGGAGCTGCAGGGCGGAGACGGTGTCTCCACCCCACCCCACTCCCCCCCAAAGTGTGTTATGTGCCCTAAAATGTATTGTGCAAAACTAGTGCAGTGAGTTAAGAGGAGCGACCAGCTGGGCCCCCCCCAACCGGGCGGGGGGGGGGAGGCGCACCCGCCCACCAAAACCCCCACCCACCCCACCGGGACCCCGGCGGGGCTTGCCCCCCGGATACCGGGGCCCGCCCGAAGTGCCCGGAGGCCCACCGGAGCGGGGCGGGCACAACACCAACCCCGCCCACTCCCCCGGCTCCCGGAGCGCCGAGACCCGGGCCACGGACGGAACCCCCGGCCTAGGGGAGGGGGAGGAGGGCGGACAGGGGAGGGGGAGGGGACGGGGGAAGGAGACGACAGGAAGGGCAGGAGGCAGCAGCAGGGCCGCAGAGAGAGGGGGAGAGGAGGAGGAAGGGCGACGAGGGAGAAGGGACAGGGAGGCGGAGGACGGGCGGGGAGAGGTGAAGAGGGAGAGGAAGCAAGGGGGAGGAAGGGGGAGGGGAGAGGGAACCACGGGGCACCCCGGCGGCCCACAGGCCCCGACCCGCGTCGCCGGACCCAGAGCGACGGACCGCGCCGGGGCGGCGCCGCCCCGGACACCAGGGAGAGCCCCGCAACACAGCACCCACCACGAGACCCAGGGAACGACCAAGACGCAGCCGCCACCCAGCAGCCAACAGAGGGGCAGACCCGCCCACGCCCAGCCAGGGGGGACAGCACCTGTAGCGTTAGTCCCCTGGCATGCAGTGAATCCGAATATTAGCCTTTAGTGCCCATTGGAGGTGAATCTGTTCGATCCTGTTGGCAGCAACTGGGTTCCTGACTATAAAAACACAACCATTAGTAACAAACTGCCAAATGCAGAGACATCAATGTAAGTTATCACAATGTGGTGGCTCTCGCTAACAGGCAGAATTAAATAACCAGAATTAGGTTAAAATATTCTATATACGTAGACCATATTTCTATGAATTTTGATATTTGTTTTTTATTTGAGGCCGATATTTTTTCCATTAAAATGTGATTTATAAGGAGGTTAGACCATTGGTCGATATTCAGAGTTTGTTTATTTTTCCAGTTAACAAGAATTGTTTTTTTAGCGATAGTAAGGGCTACAAGTGTAGATTGAAATTGTTTATGTGGTAGGTCAGTTGTTGTTAGGTCACCTAGCAAACACAAGTTTGGAGATAAAGGTATCCTATAGTCCAAGATAGCGGAAAGTTTTTCTAAGACTTTAGTCCAGAAATACATAACCGGGGTGCATAACCATAAAGCATGAAAATAAGTGTCTGTAGTGTTTTGTAAACACTGGAGACAAATGTCGGAGTCGGAGAGGCCCATTTTCTTCATATATTGAGTAATGTATGTTCTATGGATTATTTTGTATTGGATAAGTTGTAAATTTGTGTGTTTTGTCATTTTAAATGCATTTTCACAAACTTGAATCCAAAAGTCAGATTCCGGAGCTATAGACAAGTCTGTCTCCCATTTTAAGATGGGTAAAGACATTTTATCCGTATATGAAAGTAACTTATATATTTTTGAAAGTTTTTTTGTTGTTGTCGGAGAGAGCTTGGTAATATCTTTAGCTAAGCCAGGCGGTTGGAGCGTACCCTGAAGTGTTGGAATTTGTTTCTTTATCATATTTTTAACTTGCAGATAATGTAAAAAATTTCCGTTTGTTATTTTGTATTTTTGGAGCAAAGATGTATATGATATAAACATATTATCTGAGAAGAGATGGTGAAGATGTGTGATTCCTTTCTGCTCCCACACACCTAAATAAAACGTTTGGTTGTTAATTCGAAAGTCAGGGTTATGCCATAGGGGAGAAAGCCCACAGGGCTCCACTTGGGCTTTTGTAATTTCTAATGCCTTCCACCAAGCAGTCAGGGTGGCGGAGATCATTGGGTTTTTAAAACAATTATGTCGCTTAATCGATGTTGTAATAAAGAGTAAATCTAGAAGTCTGAGGTTATTACAATCCTTCTGTTCTAGTTCCAGCCAACAGTTAGTATCTCTGTTGGGTTGTGCCCATAGAACGATATATTGTAGCTGGTTAGCTATATAGTAGTACATAAAATTTGGTGCCTCTAGGCCACCTTTGGATTTACTTTTCTGAAGAGTAGATAGACTAATCTTTGCTTTTTTTTTTTTCCAGTAAAATTTTGTAACGGCTGAGTCCAACAACTGGAACCATTTAGCCGTAGGTTTAAATGGAATCATTGAGAAAAAATAGTTTATTTTAGGTAAAACTTTCATTTTAACGGTGGCTATTCGTCCTATTAAAGAAATAGGAAGATTATTCCAGCGTTCCAAGTCACTATGAATGTTATCCAGAAGTGGAGAAAAATTTAAGTGAATTAAATCAGTTAATTTAGGTGAGATTTTTATGCCTAAGTATTTTAAATTACCTATAGGAAATGAGTAATGTGGGTCCTGGCTTGCAGGGTTCCATGAATTTTCTGTAATAGGTAGAAGTGTTGATTTTGTCCAGTTAATAGAATAATCTGACAACTGTGAGAATTTAGTTATTAAGTTAAATACTTCCCCTAACGAAATCGCCGGGTTTTCTAGATAAAGTAAAATATCATCGGCATATAGATTAATTTTATGTTCTGTTACCCCAGAGTGAATTCCTTGAATCCTTCTTTCCTGGCGTATGGCTATTGCAAGTGGCTCGATAAATATTGCAAATAATAAAGGGGATAGTGGGCATCCCTGTCTTGTGCCTCTCTGTAAAATAAAGCGCTTAGATATAATCCCGTTAGTAGTAACTGTAGCTTTGGGAGAATCATATAATACTGACACCCAGTGGATAAATGATTTCCCAAAGCCAAATTTATTTAAAACAGCAAAGAGGAAGGACCAGTTAACTTTGTCAAAAGCTTTTTCTGCATCCAACGATATAATAACTGCCTTCTTATCATGCCGCTGTGACATGCTAATAAGGTTAAAGAGCCTCCTAATATTATTAGTAGAGTGGCGATCTTTAATAAAGCCTGTTTGGTCGCTATGAATAATTGTCGAGATTACTGTTTCTAATCTAGATGTGAAAGCCTTAGTAATAATTTTGATATCAGTGTTAATTAGTGAAATCGGACGGTAACTTGATGGAAGGGTGGGGTCTTTTTCTGGCTTTAATAAAAGTTTAATTGCTGCTGTATTCATGTGTGGACGTATGTAACCATTAGTTTTAATTTCTGTTACTACTCTTAAGAATAGCGGAGCAAGCATTAACCAGTAGTGCTTAAAAAATATAGCCGGATAACCATCTGGGCCAGGTGCCTTGCCATTAGGCATACTATCTAGAGCACTGTACAACTCGTTTATAGTAAGTGGCGCTTCTAACATATCTTTATATTCAGTAGTTAACTGAGGCATATTTAAGCTACTGAGGAATGCCTCAATATGCTCAGGGTTAGGTTTGTTAGTTTCTGAGTATAGGTTGCGATAATAGTTATAAAAAATTTGATTAATTTCTTCTGGTGATTGTGTACATTCACCAGTTGTCCCTTTAATAGCCGTTATAAGAGATTTTTCCCGATTGCGTTGAAGTTGGTTTGCAAGAAATTTACCTGATTTGTTATTATATTCAAAGTTGTTGTATCTCAATTGTTGTATTATAAACTCTGTCTTTTTAGTTAGCATATCGTCTAACTGTATTTTTGTATTTTGTAAGTCAGTCCATATTTGGTCATTTGGGTTTATTGCGTACTCATCCGTCAGTTGTTTAATTTTATCTTCCAAGTCATTTTCAAATTTTTGATCCTGTTTCTTTTTATAAGATGAATATGATATAATTTTACCTCTAATTACTGCTTTCCCAGCTTCCCAGAGAAGAGATGGCGATAGGCCTGGAGAGTCATTTATTTCCAAAAAGTCTGCCCACTCTTTCCTTATAATTTTATCAAACTCTGCATCGTTTAGAAGAGAGATGTTAAAACGCCATGTTGGTGGTGGTTTAAAAGTATAATCAACTTGTAGGGAAAGTGAGACTGGTGCGTGGTCGCTAATAATAATAGGATGTATTTTTGTAACAGTTTTATCAGCAATAGAGTTATTTGTAAGAAAATAATCAATTCTTGAAAAAGACCGGTGTACAGCGGAAAAGAAGGTAAATTCCTTCTTATTTGGGTTTTTAAGTCTCCAGCTGTCGACGAGGCCAAAATCATCCATATATTCCCCTATTACTTTAGTAGATTGTAATCGCCTTATACATGTTGTGTTATTAGAACGGTCTATTAATGGATTTAAGACTGTGTTAAAGTCTCCTCCAATAATAATAGTAGAGTTCGCTGCTAAATCAAACAGCTGAGAGAAAAATTCATGGAAAAAGGCCGGATCATCATTATTAGGGGCATATAAATTGCCAAGTGTATATATCTTATTAAATATAGTTATCTGAATAATAATGTATCGGCCCTCTGGGTCTGTTATTGTATTATTTAGAGTAAAGAGTAAATTCTTATGTATGAGTATACAGACTCCTCTTTGTCTGCTGTTATAAGGGGCAGAGTATGCTTGGCTAAAATTCTTATCAATAAGTAATTTTTCTTCAGATTTTTGTAGGTGGGTTTCTTGCAGGAGGCAAATATCTGCTTTTAATTTTAAGAGATGGTCTAAAGTTTTTATTCTTTTTGCCTGTGAGCGAGCGCCACAAACATTCCAGGAAACCAGAACTAATTTATGCATACAAACAATATAGGCTCAGTCCTGTGTAAATATCTGCATAGGCCATTTGTCAATACTGGCATGTTATAGGATAGAATCAAAGTAGTTAGGTGATTTATATAATTTGTGTAAAATATAAGGAAATGTGTAAGTAAATATAACAGTGAAAAAACGGGTAGGGATGTGAAAGTGAAGGACGTTAGTGGGGAGTTAAACAACATTATAATACACCAGTAACTGGTAACCCAAGCGAGATTTTTTTTTTTTTTGTTTAAATCTACTTTTAGATATAGTTATGTATTATTATTATATTTATAATATAGCGTAAACATAATGAGTATTCATATTTTAGGTTTTATAACCACATATACATTATATGTATATGTATATGTATACGTATACATCTAATAATCAAACAAAGTTTAGTTCCATCGATGCTAATTAGAACAGCCAGGGAGTGGAGTTGGGGTTCCGGAATAGTTGGCCATCGATGTATAGTTTATCAACGACCATCATAGTCCGTTTACCCTCCTGCCTATTTTGTTTCATTATAGGAAACAGTACCTTTCGCCGCTCATTAATCTCTCTAGGGAATTGGTCATTCATTCCGAATGAGGTCCCTTTAAGCTCCCGTCCTTTACTTTTAACAAATACTTTTTGTTTAAAATGCTCAAATTTGGCGATAATAGGACGGGGTCTATTGCCCCTACGGGCTCCAAGCCGATGTACCCGGTGAAAGGAGATGTTATTTACCGTCTCCTGAGGAATTTTTAACGATGTCGTCATAAATTTTTTTATCTCAACCTCTGGATTGTCAGAGGTGTTCTCGGATATACCTGAGAATATTAAATTATCCTGCATGCTACGGGATTGAACATCCAGAATAGTTTCTTTTAGCATTTTATTTTCCTTTTTAATGGTTTCTAACTCGGCTGAAACAGTCACGAGTGTAGCGTGTATCTCGGCATTGTTGCGTTGGAGATCATTTATTTGTTGGCTGAAGAATTCCATACTTACCTTAAATCCTTTCACCTCCTCGCAGATTAGGGAGAGGACCTCTAACTTTTTATTTATGGACTCCAGCATACTGACCGAGACCTCCGTAGTAGTTAGGTCGTCCGTGTCCGTGTCCGTTCTGCTGTCATGCTGATGTCACATATCACGTGTTAGTATAGCATGCTAAGCCAATGCTAAGCTAATGCTAATAGCCAGGAAGTGGCTAATGACCCTTACTGGGTATATCCTGTGGTCATGCTGATGTCATACATTACGTGTAAGCTAATGCTAATAGCCATGAAGTGGCAAATGAAGGGGCCCCTACTGGGTACATCCTGGGGTCATGCTAATGTCACATATCACGTTAGCTTAGCATGCTAAGCTAATGCAAAGATAATGCTAATGGCCAAGAAATGGCTAATGACTTGACTATCCATAACCTGGGACCATGTTGATGTCTAATAACACAGCCAGTAATAGCCAGTTAATGGCTAATGACCATGTCCTGGGGTCATGCTGATGTATGATATATCAAGTGGCCAAGATGGCCGCTGCCCTGGGTGGGCGGAGTGGTGAGAATCCTGGGCGTACCTAATCAATTGTTGAAGATGGCTGCTGCACTGGGTGGGCGGGGGCACGAGAATCTTGGGCGTACCTAATCATTTGTCCAAGGTAGTAGTAGTAGTAATAGTAGTAGTAATAGTATTTGTAATAGTAGTAGTCGTAGATAGGCCAAGCCTTGAGTACACAGAAATTAAAGGGGGTGAGTTGAGCTCAACAGTAAGAGCAATGACAGGCAGCTCTGATTTGCTATGCAGAAGTGAGAGACCGGGCAGTATAGCTAAAAAACAGGACTTAAAGTAAAAAACATTCCTGAGCCCGAACTTTTTGGGGCGAGTGGTGGTGCAGTGTCCAACATGCCGATTCGTTCTTCGACCAACATCAAGCCATTAATTACTATTCGATTTGTCGCCGTGGATGGACTGGGCATTTGGAAAACTCGTGAATTTCCCGATGGCCAGTCCTCCCCAAGTGTCAGGTCATCTCTTTCATTATCCATTTATATTATGTATAGTACAGTATAGCACTGTGGGCTGCAGTCCCCTCTTGTGCTGCAGCTATAGAATATTTTAGTATTTAAATATCTATACGGAAAATTCTATTGAATAATCAGGTATTTGGATAAAAAATAATATTTTCACAAGGTGAAAGAACAATTATGAATACAGAAGACATTAAAAATATATTTCTACTTAATAATAATTGACCAAATTTCATTTCTAGATAAGATTTTACTTAAATTTAAATTGTGCTTAACAGCACATTATTTTCCTCTAGAAAGTTTTTAGAAAGATTTTAGAGAAATCTCTCCCCATGGATTTTGGAATGACGTTCAATTAAATATTAGGCAACCTACCCACTACTAATCTACCCACTCTTTGCCGTTTGACTCGGCATGAGACTCATGATGAGTCACTCGTCATTGTTTCAATGTTTTATGGTGCTTGCTGTATTTTACCCACTTAAGATAATTATTCATTTATTTAGTGTTATTTTTGTTTTACCTGTCTCTATTGCATGACTGATTTTTACTCTATGTAAATTCCGAGTAGTAGTAGTAGAGTAGTTTTTCGTCTGTGAGACAAAGCGACGTCAGAACTACAGTTGTGATTTTGCCGACCGTCAAGTGCACAATTGAGTGAGCTCGGTTTATTTAATAGGAATGGCAACTGTGTCCGGCTGTCAGCATCAAAGTGTGCACATCATTACGTCGATTAGACTGCCTTTGAAAAGTAGTCCGATGACTCGAGCCGCAGCCGCTAGCACTGTTAGCACGCTAACACTGTAAACGCCCTAAACACTGGCAACAGGCACCGTGCAATACAATGTCAGCGTAATTAAGTCTTCTTTTAGTGCTTTTAATTGGTGATCGAACGTGATTTCTGTATGAAGTTGTTTTGTTGACGTTGGTCTCAATTGTTTACGCCAGCAATAAGAACGGCAAACATACATTCCGCAGGACGAGTCAAGTCATCCGTCGCGCCGTGGCCCGCGACTGGCAAAATGCTTCCGGGAACAACTTTAAAATAAAAGCGTTCATTGGCATTGCGCCCCACATGTTACTTGGTATAGGGAGGTTTATTTTGAAGTTGGCCTTCTCTACGCCTTGGCGGTGTTTTGCTAGACGTGTCAATTATGTCAAATGTTTACTTCTCTGGATTTGTCACTGAGCTAGTGGCTCTTTCACCGAAAATCTGGCACCATGCCGTAGTACTTGAAGCCCTGAAAACAGCTTTATTTAAATAGCAGTCCATTCTACTACATTTAAAAACAAAAAATAATGTTGGGCTTTTATTTTTGAAAAAAATATTTTTAAAAATTGGGGAATGAACTGAACAGTTTAAAATTGGAACAATTGGAATCAGTCAAGAAATGTGGAAGTTAACCATAATCAACATAAACTAAAAGTTCCTTAGTGTCGCTTTAACAAACATGCACATTCACGCACACACATTTGACTTTAACTAGTTGGACACATCACGCACACACATTGTGCTTCAACTAAGTTGTATGAGAAAGTGCACACCTCGAACAAAAGGCTCTCACAACTTAACGGTTCAAAATGCAGATTCCAGAAATGTCTCGTTAGAACGGCAAGGGTTTGGGGAACGCGAGCATGTTCTAATTTTTTATATGGAATGAAAAGTGACCGAATTAGAGCAAGTTGAAAACTTGTGACTTTAAAAAAATTAGGAGAAAAAGGCGGCCAAAATAACATGGGGTTGAATGGCCGGAAAAGTGTGAGTTCTTGCTTGAAGTGAAATAAAACGTACTAAATGACACCTTTGCCAAACACGAGTGGGTTTGTCTGAAAGAAGACCCTTGTGACTACAAAACATCTTTGATGTTTAGTGGGCAAATATTGTGGGTAACGAGTTGAAGTGAGATTTTTCGAAATATTTTTTTTCCTTTCCTCACTCTGACGTTGACACTCTGGCAGACGCAATACACACCAATGTTAAAAGCCTTTTTTTCTCCATTTCGCTCACTCTTTTTGTACCCGCACAGGAGGTAGAGTTTACATTCCTTATAAAAAATTTAAACACTGAGCAAAAGATGGGAAAAATTGCAACAAAATTTAAAAAATCATATTGGTTGGTTAACATGTGCGAGCGTAGTGTTAGAAGACTATCTTTGTCTTCTGCGTGTACGTTGTTGTTCGGGTAGAGAGAATGTTGATTTTCTGAATACAGACTGGAGATCGGTGAACTGGTCCTTCGAAGGATTTATTTTACAGAATATTCCGGACACAAGCGAGTTTACAGACAAATGGCTGCATCCCTCTCGCAAGTGTGTAGTTACAGCGGACTCACAGAATTCTTATACTATCTTGAGAAGCAGTATTCCAAAACCCTCAACCCCCAGGAAACAGCCCCTAGATGCGACTTTTACAGCATATCATCCAATACACATTGACTTCAACCACAGACACTGGCCCATTGATGTGGAAACAGATGAGCCCCCCCCCTCCCCCCCATTTCAGAGAAAAATCCCAGCGGGATCTTCGTCCTCTTCGTCGGATGCCTCAACAGTGGGCTCCTTTGGGGAAGCGATAGACTCAACCAACATATAAGAAGACTTATTTCGTATGTCCTGTTTTTCAATAGCAGTGGTAATAATTATTTGGCAAAGGGAACGAATACATGGAATACAGCACACCCGCATGTGGTTAGCAAAGCAGCAAATACAGTGATAGATATCAAAATAAAGGAAACTATGTCCAGGATATGAGCCAGGGAGTGTGTGGAGAATAAATACTTCGTTTAATACGATGTGTTGTTGTTACATTCAAGGTTGTACTGAGGGGCTTCCAGAGATAACAGATTGGCATAAAAGGCAATATGAGAAAGAGTGTCGTGATGTAGCAGCAGATGCAGATGTGTTCCCACTTTGAAGCCATCTTGAGATGATGTTCTTTGTTGAATGATGTCATCAATAGGGGGCAGCGGACACTGGAACAGTAGACGTGGTTTTCCGGTCGTCGTCAGGTGGTGGGATCGCTGAGCCTGAGGCGGATCTGGCGGGTCGTTTAGACGAGATGTGAAACCACGTGTTCCCTTTTCCGTGCAGGCGAACTGCAGAAGATGTTTTCTCCTTCACCTTGTGGGGTCCAGTCCACCTGGGCTCAGACTATTTTCGTTAAATCACTTTCAACCATAGATATTCACAATCATTTATTTCTGAAGGAGCATCTGGTTGTTTTTTGTTAGTTGGGAGTTAGTAAATGTTAGTTGTTTGAGTTCTGGAGGTCCTCGAACGTGCGTCTCTTCCAATGGAGCTGTTGGAGCCGCAAAAGGTCTGTTGGTGTGACATTCAAACAGAGTCCAGCCTTTGGCTGAGTTAAGTGACATTCGCACATACATTAACGCAACAGGAAGACCTTGTAGCCAATTCAAATTTGATTAGGCCAGTGCTGTAGCCAATTTTTCTTTAATATTTCTATTCATTCGCTCAACCTGTCCTTGGGATTGGGGATAATACACTAAACCAAATGTGTTTTAATCCCAATGCCTTTTCTGCCGCTTGTAGATGTATGTTTTTCAAAATGGGTTCCATTGTCTGATCAAATTTTTCTAGGAAACCCATGTGATGGTATGTAATGATTAATCAGATGTTTTACCACGATATTTGCTGTTTCAGATTTGCAGTGATATGCCTCTGGCCATCCTGAAAAGGAATCCACTATTACCAGCAAATATCTATATCCTGACACTGGTTTTATCATGTCAGTAAAATCCATCGAAACCACCTCACCAGGAGCAGTCACGTCCGGCCGGATCGTGAGTGCCCATGGGGAGGTTTAGATGTAGGCATACTGTTATACCTGCTGCAAACACTGCAGTCCTGCAGTTCACTTTTAACAATTTGTCTCATGAAAGCATGCCACCAGGTGTGTAGTCGTCTCAATGTTTCTTCTACACAAACATGGCATATTCCATGGGCTTCAGAAATGAGATTTTTCAATTGTTTCTGAGATGGAATACATTTACCTTCTTTCCGTCATATACCTACTTCATCTTTTTGTCCCCCTTTGGACACCCACACACTCTTTTCTTCTGGAGTTGCTTCTTCCTGCCACCACTTAGCTGTTTCTACTATCACCTCCTGTGGATTGTCAAATTCAGACTCACTTACAGTTAGTTTGAGTGTAGGTCGGTACCCCGCAACCTTTTTTTGCTGTTCGATCTACTGATTTGTTTCCTGCTGATACAAAATTATTAGTTCCAGAGTAACCTTTACATTTTATTACTGCCACCGCTGTTGGGAGCATTAAAGCATCTCGCAATTTAAGAATATCATCCTGATGTTTAATGGGTGTACCGGTTACAGTTTGGAAATCATTTCACTACCATTCTTTTAATGCAACATGAACTGTCATGTGTGCATACGCCAAACCTGTGTAAATATTTACTGACTAGTTTTCTGCCAAGCTGAGAGCTGCTGTTAATGCCAAAATTTCAGCTTTTTGTGCTAAAATTATTTTTGCTTGGACTTCTTCAAAACCTGTTTCTATGGGTTGGGTTACTGCCAATCCAGATTGTAGGCCATCGTTGCCTTTGAAGCAACATCCATAAACAAACTTTTACGACTTCCTCCTTCCCCCTTCTGATAAAGAGCAGCAGTAACATTGCTGACCTTTTCAGACACGTCAAGATAGAACATGCGACTGTAATCAGGAATCACAAAAGCTGTAGCAGTGGAAAGATGCTGTATCAAAGAGATGAAGAGCAAAGACCTGGTGGCTTCAAGACAAAAAGTTACAGATGCAGCTGTCAGCAAGAGGTCATCCACATACTGCACCAGGAGAACAACAGGGGGCAGTTCAAGTGGAGACAGCAACTGGCGAAGACAGTCGTTGAAGAGTCCAAGTGAAAGAACAAAGCCTTGAGGCAGGCGATTGTAATGCAAAAGAAAGCATTAGCCAGGTCAATCCAAGGGAAATGAGTGTGGGTTGATGCAATTTGAGACAGAAAAAGTAGGAGTTAAGACGGCCGCATTAATCTCTCGCAGGTCATAAATCATACGAAACTTTCCAATATCTTTCTTCTCAACGGGTAACATAGGCATGTTATAATCAGAGCCGGAAATTTCACACAACACTCCTGCTTTGAGCAAACCGTCAATTGTTTCCGAAATGCTAATCATCCCAGCCTCTTTTACAGAGTATTGGGGAACATATATTTGTCCTGGTGTCATCTGAAACACAACAGGTGAGACGTTACAGAGATCAACATCAGTGGGATCCATGGACCACAGCGATGTGGGGAAAAATCAAAAAGATAACCAGCAAAATCGCTGTCCGTTGTTTCACGTCCATGGTGCCAATCCAGAAACTGGTGCTCCAAAACGGAAGTGGGTAAAAATTTATTAGACTGAATCCAATAAGCATCAAGTGACGGGAAATAGAGCAATTAAGATAGAAATACATTTTGCAAATCATCCCATATTCAATTCCCATATGTTGTTTTCAATTTCCTGAAATGCCTCGCTATAGATCTCATCTCCTGATCTGTCATAGTACAGAGTGCAATGCATGCAATCAGTTACCATATCATAAGATCTGAGGTTACGAACCCAAAGTGACCAGAGAGCTCAGAAGTGCTCAGATTCGAGCCAATTACTGGAGTCAATATCCACTCTTGCCCAGTAGATGTTGGCAGTGGCGCATGCCACAGGGCATTGTTCAACAAGCAGGCACTGGGAGGTGGCACAGGAAGCAGACCAGCAGAGCAGCAGTAGGTGTTATCATCCGGAAATTCCAGGATAAGTCCATCAGGGCTGCATTTGATGAGAGGAGATCTCTTAGACTCTTTTTCTTTAGCATGTCTCCTTAAATGATGTTTAAGATGTGACAACCACCGGTCAACCTCAGCACCGGGAAGATCCCTCCATGGCCTGTGCCACAGACTTGGGAATGCCCTTCAAAATGGCTGCTCGGAACACTTGCAAATGCAAAGTGGAAGCCGTAGGGGCGTATCCTGTTTTCAGAGTGTAATCAGTGAGGGCCTGATCAATAAAAACCGCGGCCTCCTCATCTGCTTTGGGAGGGAACATCAGATCTGGAATGACACACTCGGGGAGGAAAAACAAAGGTTAAATAATTTTCTCGCCTAAGAGCCTAATTATAAGGGAGGAAAAAAATAATAATAAAAACTAAACTTTACATTAAAATATTCAACTATAAAAGCAGACATAATTGTGTAAAAAGAACACGGATATCACCTGCTATTAACATTTGTCCCGTAACCGCTCTCTGCACTGCCTGCAGCAAATTGCCACCCCCAGATTGCATAGGCAGAAGTCTTATGCATCAACACACACTCACATCAGTGGGAGAGAAAGGTTTGTAAAGCATAGCAGAGTTATCAGTGGGGTACCTGCAAGATATGGGAACGAGCCACTGGCCGATGAGGAGGAAAAGCTGGGCATTTGGAAGATTCCTCTGGTTCGGGTGGGCACCTGAAAGATTCTGGACATGACACTTTAATTCTGCTACTTGATTCTGCAACTGAGCAATGTACAACCATTTTTCCACTTCCTCATTCGAAGGGCCTGTAGGGTTTTTTTTCTTCTTTTTTTTCCCAACAGTCACCACTCCTCCAACACAAGCCTTTTTTCCATTTCTCTCTTAAATATCACCAAACACACAGTTGAAGACATTGTAAAAAACCATCCATTCTCGCAACACTTCTCATCCACTCCACTTTTTTTCCTTTTAATTTTAACAGTTACTTCTTGACCTTCTCCTGATTCTGTCATGTCTGGGAAGATCTGGCTTTGGTTGAGGGCCCTGAGTGGGTTCCCGCCCTTCCGCGGGTTAACCAATCCGGGCCCTCAGCCACTTGTGCCTGTCCCCAGGTGTGACTAGTCCCCCAATTAGTGTGGGTGTATTTAATTCCCGGGTGGTGATCAGTCGGCGTGGGATCATTGCCGTTTGTCACGGTCACCCCCGGAGTTCGTTCTGTCATTTTGATTTGATTTTGGACAGTAAAATACGTCAGTCTAACCCGCACTCCTGCCGTGGTTCTCCTGCCTCCCTGCATTTTGGGTCCTCTACTCCACACGCCGACAGACATCACGCCGCTCCATGACTACACCGTGACAGAATGATCCCACCATAAACGGACCCAGCGGACCAAGAGGCACTTTTTACTTTCGCTCACCATCAATTGTCTTCTTTCTTTTTCCTTGCTTCTCTCACATCCTTCCTAGACTGTTTCAATGCACTACCCATTGCCATAATTCTAGCATTAGCCATCATCTTATCTACTTTTCTACAGTTTTCTCTGACTTTTATTCCTCTTGGAGACAACATATTTGTCCTTTCTACTTCTTTTTCCAACAACTTTCTTTTCTTCACACATGCTTGTTCCACCTCTTTCATCAATGACATCAAACAAGCGACGGTTGACAATGAAGGAAACCATCCACCCTCACAACAAGTTTTCATCCAGTTATTCAATAATTCTTTCTCTACTTCTCTATCTTTTTTCAGGCACACCCCCACACTTCACACGCATTTTTACCTGTTCTCTCTCATCTTTGTCTTTGTCGGGTAGAGAGAATGTTGATTTTCTGAATACAGACTGGAGATCGTTGAACAGGTCCTTCGAAGGATTTATTTTACAGAATATTCCGGACACAAGCGAGTTCACAGACAAATGGCTGCATCCCTCTCACAAGTGTCTAGTTACAGCGGACTCACAGCATTCTTATACTATCTTGAAAAGCAGTATTTCAAAACCCCCAACCCCCAGGAAACAGCTCCCAGCCATGAGTTCAATACACATGACGACAGCCGGAAGTAGATATGATTTTTACAGCATATCATCCAATACACATTTACTTCAACCACAGACACTGGCCCATTGATGTGGAAAGAGACGAGACCCCCCCACCCCCACCCCAGACCTAATTCAATACACTCACCAAGCTCTACTGAGGAAATTAAAACAGTTATGACTAAACTAAAACATTTATAACTAAATCAAAACAGTTATAACTAAATCTGGGCAAAAGACCCTCAACAGTAGCTTGGCTTAGAAAAAGCTGCTTGATTTGTGGATTTTTTTCCCCCTTCTCCATTCATACCAATGGGAAGTTTTGGTGTTTTTGGGGGGAATTGCGTCGCCATGGTAACTCGGAATTAAAAAAAAAAAAAGTAATGCCGCAGCGAGTCAGATCGAGCCGCATCTTTTGAGACCTCATTTGTGCTGGTGCGTTCAACGGTACGGTCCGCATTTGGAAAGATGATATAATAAACCCGTTTTTCTAGGATAGTAATATGTGCCTGCTTTGCTTTGCAAAGAGCTACTGTTTTGCTGCGCAGCAGTCCCATAATAAATATTATTAACACCAACTCTCTATAGAGATTCTAAGCTTAATTTATTTCAGGAGTTCATAGCCTGTTTGGCATCTTGTATGATGTCAACAAGGAACAATGGAGTAGGAACAGAGTATGTCCATCTGGCAATGCAAGACAGCTGAACCATTCCAGAAATTATTCCAGCAACATCAATATAAAAAATGGCCATAGCAAAGACACACAAAACACAGGGAAACGTGGTCACGGCTTTCAATTGTGTCTCAATTGAGTCAACAGTGTTGCAAGTTTTTGCACTTTTTATAGCCATTATAACGTGGTCCGTTATAATTCAAGTCAGAATGTAAAGTAGAACTGTCAAAATTAATCGAGCAATCGATTATCAAATTCATCAACAACTATTTTAATAACCGAGTAACCGTTTGGAGCCATTTTTTAAATTTAAAATTGTCCAAATCCTCTGATTTCAGCTTATCAACAGTAATTGTTCACTGATTTCCACAGTGCCTCATGAAAGAAGACTGATTATCTTCTGTGTTTAATCAAAATAAGACATTTGCAAATATCTGTTTTTACTTTGCAAAACAATGACCGAACTGGTAACACAGTACAACATCAATCCCCCCCCTTTTTTTTTTTAAATCACTATATGAATATGAAGTATGAATTAACCACCAATCACTGGTTAATAAGCAGTATCAGGGGAAAAATGTTTTTGTAAAACACTTAAATGCAAAGTTAAAATCAATCCGATTAATCAATTGAATAATCGATAGATTAATCTATTCTGAAAATATTCAATAGTGACAGCACTAATGTAAAGCAATGGGGAGGAAAGTTGCGCAAAACACACTTATAATACAATTTTCATTGGAACCGACAGAATCTTCCAAACTCATGTCCTACTCCATTGAAGCACAGCAGCGCCCCCAGAAAAAATGTTTCTGCAAACTTCAGAAACGTTTAAGTCAATCTTGCTGCTGTTGTCATGTGTACATCATTAATGAAAATTAGTAAGCCCCAGAAAACACAGTGCAAGCCCAAACCATGACAGATTAATGTTTGGGCTCTTGAATAGATCCTTCTCAAAGCTTTAGCCTACCCCTCACATAAAGGTTAACTGTTAACTGGTTAAGTATAAAAATCGCCCATAACAATAGTTCACAATAGTTCAATGAATGCCCTTTAAAGAGTAAAACGCTGAAACATAATTTTCATATCCTGTTGTTAAACATATAAAAGAACCATAAAATGTCATCATTATCTGCAGATGACATTGTTTTATTTAACTGTTTTTTAAATCTGTTTGTTGCATTTAACTGCTGTTTGCTAAGAATGCATGGTTGAATGTGCACTAAAGGATGTCTGTTAAAGGTCAACTATGACGCAGCGTTCAGGATCTGCTTGTGATTCTGTTTTTTCTTTTTTTTCTTTTTTTACATGGGAGCCCTTCACCTATTGGCTAGCCTACTGCGGGTTGGTGAGGTGGGAGTGGATAGTGGCGAGATAAAAGAAGAGAATGTGTCTTGCCCTGTATACACCCACACAGCTACTTGTAAACACACTCAAGGCAAGCTATACATTTGTCTGGTTTTGAGCAACAAAAGGCGAGGAAGAGAAACACGACATACCATTTTTCTTGCTTTTGGTGCTGGAAATGTGAGTACACATACACACGCAATACACGCGCGCACACACACACACACACACACACACACACACACACACACACACATCTAAAGGCACGCAAACACAAACACACGCGCACACATACACTTGTAATCCTATTTCAGATTAGTGTAAGGATAATGATGGCCTCTGAAGTGGAGAAAGGGTGAAGTACACTTGTTGCACAATAAAGCATTAGTCTAGAGCAAGGGCTATTATTCATTTGCATGCTTTTAAAATGGTAGAATAATATGGACAAATTATGTATTTTTACACCCCTTTGTATTGTGGTTCCTATCCCTAATGTACAGTTGCATGTATAAATATTTTGTTTAATTTTTTTTTATGGTAATGAAATAGGCATAGTAGGCAGGTTATGGACACATGAATGAACCCTGTAATTATAGCTAAGGTGAGAAGTGTGACAAAAAAAAGAAGTTATTTTCCAAGATGCACATCCTGTACAGACAGATTGTCTCCTTATATTCAATTTTTTTCTCAGTTGCTTTGGTTCTCAGATCAGAATAGAATTTTTCAAAACTACGTGTTGAGTTTTCACATTATTGTGTCACTTGTGCACATTAAAAAAAGTTTGTTCAAAAAATGCTTTCCACATTCATGCAAAGAATTGTGGGAATACTAACGCATTAGACATTAACTTTTTTCTCAATATTAATAATTTTTTTCTTATTACACTTGATTACTCAAAACAATTACATACAATGTCACAGACACTTCCATATCCAGAGTAGCGCACTTGTTAATGCAAATGACTGGCATGTCGAAGGTCAGGGTTTGATTCCCACTTGGAACACATTTTTTTCTCATTTCTGAACCAATTTAATCCAATAATTTAACATCTATTTTACTAAATGTCTTTTGACATTAAGTGTTTTTCTATATTAATAAATATAAAAAGGAGTGTGTAGTTTCATTCTTTTGGCCACAGGTGGCAGTAGCAATTCAAAATTCTATTTTCTGAGTTCAGCAGCTTAAATACCCATTTTTTTCCAATGTAATTTAACATTATTGTTATAATAAAGCATCCCACATGCATTCTAATATTAGCATTCAGCTATTAGCATTCAGCTATTCAGAATTCCCACGTAGTTTCTGCAGAAATTGCACTTTGTCTAGTTACGTACAATTCTCTACTGTTTCTGATGTTAACAATTACTTATGTCATGTTGATCAAATTTCATCATAATGGATCTGTTTAATTCACCTAGAAGAGAGGATTTGAAATGCACATTTTTATAGTTGAACACAAAGCTGATACAGTTGCAGGTAAGACTTTCTCTGTTGTATGAATGGCTACAGACGGATACACACAGGTTGGTTTTACCTTTTGCCATCCAATTGAAGAACAGTTATATGCCACTGGCATACATTGAATAATAATAACTTAAATGATAATACAATAATAATAATAATTAGCTGTGAATAATATACACTTTCACTTTGAAATCCAAGACATATTTGATTTTTTTTTTTAAAGTCATTGCATATTGAATTGAATCATACCGTTTGGTATGCAGTGACTTTTGGAAAAATCAATTATGTCTTGGAGTTAAAAGTGAAAGTCTATATAATATAGACTTTCACTTTTAACTCACAGCTAATTATTTTTATTATTAATATTATCACTATTATTATTGCTATTGTATTAACATTTAAATTATATATATATATATATATATATATATATATATATATATATATATATATATATATATATATATATATATATATATATATCAACAAATAAAAATACTCTGCTCTCACATTTATCTATTTCATGCTGCAGACGCTCTCTCAGGTTGAAATGTGATTCAAATGAGGCTTGGCTTCAATGGTTGAGTGAGCGGGTCGGCAAACAAGGAAGTCTCGCCGGCTTTTATGGAGAGCTCCAGCAATGGACAACTCTCTTGTCCACTGTCACTACGACCTGTTGTCGAGAAACACAAGACGCAAGTTGTGGTGACAGTGGACAAGTCGTCCATTGCTGGAACTCTCCATGCAAGCCGGCAAGACTTCCTTGTTTGCCGACCCGCTCACTCTAGGCAATTTGCAACAGTGGAGCCCAACCCAAGACACACTTTGGACCGCCCCCTCATTTGGAAAACATTTCATCCTGACAGAGTGTCTGCAGCATGAAATAAATAAATGTGATTGCAGAGCGTTTTTATTGATTGATTGATTATTTAATTATATGTATATATTTATTTCAACATTTATTTTGAGATTTATTTTTAGGAATCTCGTTTTTTTATTTTTACTTTTTTATTGTTTTATTTATTTATGGATATAACAACTGATATCTCCGTGCACTGATGAAATCCTAACCCTCGTGAGGAAATTCACACACACGTGAAACACAGTCACAGTAAAGGTTAGTGTCAACATTTTGCTATGGCAAACATAACATTTAATAGTTCATTGTTCTGTTTAAAAGAAGACACTAAGGTTGTTGTTTTTCTTCTTTGTTATCTTTTGTGGGATCTTCTGAAGAATTCCACATTACAGAACTGGGATATGGTCATCTGTGGAGGAGCTTTAGGAGATTCCGACAAAAAATTTATTTAAAAAAAAGTTATTTTGTCTTCAATAAGGTTGCAAAAATTACCAACCGGACGATGTTCACTACACTAGAGAGCTGTGTTATTGTGCAAAACTGTAAGACTGTTTGGCCAAATCTTATAGTTTTAAGTGTAATTTCTGTTTCAAGAAAAAAGCCAAACCAACAGAGAAAAATTGTAATACAGCGCTTGTGCAGGTGTAACCTAATATTGTGACCAATTTGTACTAAACAACAAACTTAGTGATTAGAAAATGTATTAAAAGTAAGTACTACTGCTTTAAAAAATGCAGTGGATACTTCATATATTACAATGAAAAATGCTTTCGTAATTTTCTGCTGTCTTCGTCAAACAGTTCACACTATGAATGCAGCGGAGTTCCGACGTCGAGGAAAGGAGATGGTCGACTTTGTAGCCGACTATTTGGAGAATCTGGAGCAGCGACCAGTCTATCCAGATGTAGAGCCAGGTTATTTACAATCCTTAATCCCCACTGAGGCCCCACTGGAACCAGAGAACTATGAGGAGATAATGAAGGATGTGGAACGAGTCATAATGCCTGGGGTAACGTTTTCCCCTATTATTCTCTTTTGTTGATGCATTATACAGTACTGTATAGTAATGTGTAGTTTGTTTTATGTTCCTACAGAATACAGTAGGGCTGGACGATTATGAGAAAATAATAATTTTCACTATTAATAAAACGATTATTCATTTATTGATGATGTGATCGTAGCCTTCGGCCCATTCATCCCTTCACGTTGAACACTTTATTCTTGAACACTATTCTTTTTGTCAAATATTGTTATGCAGGCAGGGGTGAAAGTGTGCCGGAACGGTCTGGAACGCCATTCCGGGAAATAATTCTGGACCAGGACCATCCGAAATGGTGCTTTTGGTCCGAAAATATGATGGCAACTTCAAAATCCCATGTTAAATAACCTGCCAGGCTGCCACACAAGAAGAAAACAATCTACTAACATCAGATTTACATTCACAACAAGTCACCAAAAGCAGGGGGCGTGATTATATATAGACAATTTAGCGCGGACAGGTTAGTGTGTGGGGCGGCGCCAAAGAAACGTTTGGAGCAGTGGGGGGACATGGTGCGGCGAAAATACGTATATTCACCAAAGTTGACAAATGTGAACCTTCTTCAAATTTGGCCTGATGGGTTGAAATATGTGCCACATCGGCTTCGGGGATGGACTACGTCACACACAGCGTCCTATCTGTTGTCACCTGGGTAAGCAGCCACAAAATAATCGAATCGACAATAAACTTTTGGCTAGTCATCCAGCCTTAGAATAAAATAGTATAGTGGAACGCTATTTACGGGGGATAGGGACCGGGGCTGGCCGGTATGTAGCTTACATTATTTTATGTTTTTAAGAAAAAATGCTTTATTTCCGTGACCCCAGCCAACTAGCCGGACTACTTTCATCTCGACCAAAACCGGACCAGATCTCGGTTCACAGGACGCTGTCAGCGGCAAGTCAGTGCTGATTACACACCACTGTAGGTGAGGATGCCATACAGATTCATGTCCAAAAATCTGAACTATCCTTTTAATGACAGCGGACGATGGTCTAAGCTCCATATATCCAGTGGTGAAGCTAACAGCGTTAGCTTTTGCCACTTAGGCCGCTATACACCTTCGAACCTCAACCTTCGAACCGAAATATCAGAAAGGTGTTTACCAGCGAAAAATTGCAAAAAGGTTGAAGTAATCATCATCTACAGTGCATTACATCATCAAAAGATTCAGAGAATCTGGAACAATCTCTGTGTGTAAGGGTCAAGGCCAAAAAATCATACTGGATGCCCATGATCTTCGGGTACTTAACCGGCACTGCACCGCAAACAGGAATGCTTATGGTAATGGAAATCACAGAAAGGGCACAGCAATACTTACACAATCCACCGTGCCAGCCGCCGTTGCCAGATTAAACTCTACAGTACAAAGAAGAAGCAGACCAAGAAGCGCAGGCATTTCTCTGGGCCAGGGGTTATTTAAAATGGAGTGTGGCAAAGTAGAAATCTGTTTTGTGGTCAGACGAATCACGATTAGAAGTTCTTTGTGGAAACCTGGGGCGCTATATCATACTGACTAAAGAGGACAAGGACAAACCAAGTTGTTATTAGCACTCAGTTTATAAGCCTGCATCTGTGATTGTATAGGGTTGCATGAGTGCGTGTGGCATGGGCAGCTTCCACATCTGAAAAGGCATTGCCAACGCAGAAAGGTATATTCAGATTTGAGAACAACATATGCTCCCATCCAGGCATCATCACTTTCAGAGAAGATCTTGCATTTCTCAACACGATAATGCCAGACCACATGCAGCACCAATTACAACATCGGCTGCGTAGGAAAAGGATCCAGGTATTGAAATGGGCAGCCTGCAGTGTACTGCTTTCACTTATAGAGCACATTTGGCGCATCATAAAGGGGAAGGTGCGACAAAGAAAGCCCAAGACAGTTGAACAGTTAGAGAGACGCGTGTTAGACACGAATGGGACAGCATTCCTATTTCTAAACTTGAGAAACTTGTCTCCTCGATCTCCAGACGTTTGCAGACTGTTGTAAGAAGAAGAGGGGATGCCTCACAGTGGTGATAATGGCCTTGTCCCAACTTTTTTTTTTAATATTTGTTGACACCATGGAATTAAAAATCAACATAGTTTTCCTTTATAATGATACATTTTCTAAGTTTAAACTTTTGACCTGTTTTCTATGTTCTATTCTGAATAAGATATTAAAATTTGGCACTTCCACATAATTGCATTCAGTTTTTATTCACAATTTGTATAGTGTCCCAACTTTTTGGGAATTGGGTTTGTAATAAATTCTTAGGTATAAGTATACAGACTCCTCTTTGTCTACTGTTATAAGAAACAGAGTACACTTGACTGAAATTTCTGTCAGTAAATCATTTTTCTTCAGATTTTTGTAGGGTGGTTTCTTGTAGGAGACAAATGTCTGCTTTTAATTTTAAGAGATGGTCTATTTTTTTTAAATTATTTTTGCCTGTGAGCGAGCGCCACACACATTCCAGGAAACCAGAAATAATTTATGCATACAGACAATATAAGCTCAGTCCTGTGTGTATATCTGTGTAAATCGCTTGTTTAGGATGGAATCAGAGTGGTTAGGTGGTTTATGTGATTTGTGTGAATGAAGAGGTGACGTGTAAGTAAATATGAAAAAACGGGGAGGGAGGTGGATGTGAAGGAAATTGGTGGGGGATTAAACATGTGACAATACACCAGTAAATGGTAATCTAAGCGAGAGCCTTTTGTTTAAATATATTTTAGATATAGTTATGTATTAATATTATAATTGTAATATAACCTATACATAATAAGTATTAATATTTTAGGTTTTATAACCAAATAAATGTGTATACATCTAATAATCAAACAAAGTTCAGTTCCACCAATGCCAATAAGAACAGCCAGGGAGTGGAGCTGTAGTTCCGGAATAGTTGGACACTCGATGTATAGCTTATCAGCGACCATTGTAGTCCGTTTGCCGTCCTGCCTTTTCCGTCTCATTATGGGAAACAGTACCTTTCGCCGCTCATTAATCTCTATCGGGATTTGGTCATTCATCCCGAAAGAGGTCCCTTTGAGCTTTACTTTTAACCAATTCTTTCTGTTTAAAATGATCCAACTTATACTATTATAGGATGGGGCTTGTTGCCCCTACGAGCTCCGAGCCGATGTACACGGTGAAGAGAGATATTATTTACTGTCTGAGGAATTTGAGGAATTTTTAACGATTTTGTCAGAGGTGTTCTCGGATATGCCTGAGAATATTAAATTCTCCCACATGCTACGGGATTGGACATCCAGAAACGTTTCTTTTAAAGTTTTATTCTCCTTTTTAATCGTCTCCAACTCGGCTGAAACAGCCGTGAGCGAAGAACGTAACTTGGCATCATCTCGTTGGATGTCACTTGCCTGTTTGCCGACGAATTCCAAACTCACCTTTAATTCCTACACGTCCTCACGGATGAGGCAGAGGACATCTATTTTTTTGTTTATGGAGTCCAGCACACACTGACCGAGACGTCCGTAGTAGCTGGATCATTCGTGTCCTTCGCTGAGTCATTTTTTTCTCTTCTTGGAAGTTTTCTCGTTGGTAGGATCTTCTATCGCGCAGCTGTAAAAGTATCCTTCGATGAAATGTTCGAGGTCCTCCATGCTGAGTGGTATTCCAAATCTGCCGTATGGAAAGAGAAAAGCCAAGTTACACGGTGGTTAAATTTGGATTTGGTTTAGCAAAATGGAGCTAGTTCTATCTTAGCAGCAGGGCGCCGCCATGTTGGGTATTCCCAGTCTCGCTGCAGGTCTCGCGATAGTCACAGCATCTCGCGCAGAGGTTCTTCACAAATTTCCAATTTACATCAATTATACTTGGTATAATTAGTACCAGATTCCTACCTGCCATTACCATAAAGTCTTTATTAACTGCACAAGAATTGTTCAAGTAACTTTTCACATGTCGTACAAGTATGTGTTTACAATAAATGAGGAGAGAAGTGGTCAGTGTTGCCAACTTGGCAACTTTCTCACTAAATAGCCTCTTGGCGTCTTTTTTGGTCAAAAACGACTAGCGACAAATCTAATGACTTTTTTATGGTGTTCTTTTTTACTCCCTTTTTTGCCTCTCCCACAATAGTTGGGTTTCCATCTACCCATTTTAATGAAAATTTTCAAGAAATGCGAAAATAAAACTGAACGGATATATATGCAATATTTGCAAAAGAAGAACAGATGGAAACGGGCATAAGTTGCATGTCCATTTTGCGCATTTTCAGTAAATTTGCTTAAAGAATTCTAAACAATTAGATGGACACCTGACTAGTGTTATTCTTCTCTCTTCGTCTTTTACTATTACACGCAAATTGCCAATACTGCAAATTAGGCAACAATGTCATTTAGCAACCTCTATCGACTTTAAGGACCACCAATAGCTACTTTTTCACTGGAACGGCTAATAAATTTGCTCTATACTGTAATTGAAGTTGGGGTGATGTAGACATGTAGAATTTAAACAGTATTTATTCTCATTTTGCGCACCAGCCCCCTCATTTCATAATAAATGTAATTTTTCTTGTCATCTTCATATACAGTATTCGATAACAAAGGCTGGCACAAACACCAGCTCACAACAGTAGAGCACTATCCAGTTCTACTGATGTATGCTGAAAGCTCACGCCAACAACTCAATTATATATTTTTAAAAATGTTATTCCATATTTTTTCACCCAAATTTTGGTCTTACTCCAAATTGTACATTGTTTGAGATTTGTGTGTACTTCAAGGTACGATACACCCTCTTGTTTCATAGAATCTGTGAGCCTCAATTTTCCAAATAATTGACATGATAGTCATAAATTGTTTCTTTAAAAAATATATATTTATTTAAGAATTTCCCCTATACAATAGAACAAAAACAAAAAGAAAGAAAGAAACAAACAAAAACTAAATGAAAACAAAAAGCATAAAAAACACACAAAAAAACAACAGGTGGATTGTCATATTCAAAAATTTGCACACAAAGTGAAAAAAATTAATAAATTAATGTAGACAAATGTATACAGACAGCGGCAGAGTTTATAACACTAGTGACTAGTTAATGAAATATTTGGTGGTTCATAATTAGCAATCGAGTAGTGTCAAAAAGGGTTCCCACACTTTTACAAATTTATCCCTTAAATAATTTTTAGCAAAACGAATCCGCTCCAGCCTTGCATACTGTGTCATTTCATTTAGCCATCTACAGTATTAAAGCATGGGGCTTGTGGAGTTTTCCAATTTAATAATATTAATTTCTTGGCTACAACCATACCAATCTTGAGAACCTGCTTTTGGTGAAAGGGGAGGGTCTTGGTCAAGTCAGAACAACCAAATATTGCCAGTTTACAATCCGACTGAACCAGTATTTTACATTGTTTAGAAAACCATTTAAATATTTCAGACCAGAAAATATTCAGCAAAGCCAAAACAAATGTGCAAGTGAGCCTTCAGCAGTACCACATCTATGACACAAAGGAGACACACATTGAAATATTTTACTTAGTCTGGTTTCGGAGTAATGAATGATGTACCTGAAGCCAATATGGATTCAAATTTCACCCATAGTGGGTAAATATGACTTTGGTCTTCCATATTGGAATTTGACTGCCAAAAAGTAAGGGCCCTCAAATTAGCGGTGTTTAAGTATGGGACGACCTAAACCACTTTCCTTTTTATCTTTTTGTAAATTAATTTTGGAAATATGAGGAGAATAAATGAATTAATAACATAATCTAACTGTATAAAATATGTAGATGGCAAATATATAGGAATGTTTTGAAACAGATATAGAAACCTAGGGAGTATAACCATTTTTATAGCATTAATACGACGTATCAAGATATTGTTTCTTTTAATTTCAGATAACCCACTGGCAGAGTCCATACTTCTATGCATACTTCCCTGCAGCTTCCTCTTACCCAGCAATGTTGGCGGATATGCTCTGTGGAGCCATTGGATGCATTGGATTCTCTTGGGTAAAAAAAAACTTAATATTGCTGCCCCTGAGACTCATCTTTTATTCGCAGTGTTGAACACTTTTATGTCTGTTTGCATGTTCAGGCTGCCAGCCCAGCTTGCACAGAGCTGGAGACGGTGATGTTAGACTGGTTAGCGAAGATGCTGCAGCTGCCAGCATCTTTCATAGCTGGAACTCATGGTCATGGAGGAGGTGTCATCCAGGTAAATTTTGAAACCTATGTGACTTTATTTAACAATATTACTCCAGTTTTGCCACTACAGTACAGTATTACATCAAGCCTAAATTTATTGAATTCCAACAGGGTTTAGAATTTGTGGATGAGAGGCAGGGGCGTGCAAACACTAGAAACACAGGCTGTTTTCTGTGGATGAGTAGTGGGGGTGGAGGGTCGGTGCGGGGGGCAGTTGGGCGTTGCCCACCCTTTCCACGCCTCTGATGTGGGGCAATGGATTTTGTTACTTTCTTTCAAAGAACATACCACTTATAACAAATTTTCCAGTATTCGGTTAGGCATTGAAAGAACAAAGAATAAAAATGCAAATATCTCTGGCATCTTATTCTCTGAATTAAAAAAAAAAAGATTAAATCCCCTATCCCACCGAACTGCGGAACATTGCCGAACGCTGTGAATGTTGAATTTGCACAATATGAGGTTGTCGTTTTCGTGTTTGCAATGTAAAAGCGACATTTGAGACAATGCGCGAAATAACCTAAAATTTTAGTCAAATTGACCCACACAACAGATTAAAATTATTATTTTTCGTTTCCTTTTTATTAGAAAATGTAATTATTGGACAATTTTTGTCCAATCAGTCATCAACGTGACGCATTTGCGTGCAAGCAACCCCTGTTCATTTTGGACTTATTTCCTGGTCTAATTTTGTGCTATAAAAATGGTACGGTGTCGTCAAGTATATTGCCATATAATTTAAATAGATTTTTCATATTCTTCCTTGGAGAAAGAAAGGGGGGGAAAGAGATTTGTAAAAGTGACTAGAGCGGAGTGCGACACAGACAATTATGCGCAACCAGTCTTTACGGTGGCATTATGAATGAAAACTTTGACTAATTGTCACCCAAATGTATGAGTACATGTGCAGACATATGTTAATCATAGTCTAAAAATATTAGAACAAAGTTCGCGATAATTTTGATAATATTTAAGATGAAAGCGCTGGCGCACATACTGTATAGGCCTGACAATAACAATAATAATAATGCATAACACTTTCGAATATTAGCAAAAATGTTGCGAGTTCTGTTCTAATATTTCAAGACTATGATTATCACATCTGCACATGTACTCATAAATGTTGGTGACAATCAGTCGTGTTTTTTTGGGGGGCGTTTTTCGTTTACATAAAGTGACGTAATATTTTGTGTCTGGCGGCCGGGAGTCATCACGGCGCGTGAATAATAATAATCCATCCATCCATTTTCTTAACCGCTTGTCCTCACAAAGGTGCTGGAGCCTATCCTAGCTGGCTTCGGGCAGTGGGCGGGGTACACCCTGAACTGGTTGCCAGCCAATCCAGGAATAATAATAATAATAATAATACTGTGAATTTAGTTATAATAGTTATTATCATGTATGCATAAATTTTGATGACAAGTCACGCTTTTCATTCAAAATGCCACCATAACGGACCAGTTGCTGCGTGTCACCTGTGACAGTTTTTTCTTTCTTTCTCAAAGTTAGAATATATGAAACCGTAGGAGTGCTTTATGTCAATACTTGATGATGCAATAGGCATTTTTATAGCACAATATAGACGAGGAAATAACTCCAAAATGAACAGAGCTGTGTTGCCTGCGCGAATCACGACACAGCGATGATGCGCTGCGCAAAAACGTCCAATATGACAGAGTACATGATATGTCATAATTTTGACCTTCTTTTTTTTCTCAGAGAGTCAGTTGCCATTTATATTTTAATGTTCATAGAGCCTATATGCCTGCGCGGCAACATATTGTTGCGTTTTGGAGGAATATCACCCTGCTTGACTGTCCGCTCTGCCTGTGGTGGGCTGCACATTGAGCACTAGTAAAACATGAAATACAAACTAGAAAATATGTTCAACTTCATGTCTCCAAACTAGCTTTCTGTTTTTGAAATATGATTTCAATGCGTGTCCTGTTCCAGGCAGAGCCGCAATTTTCCAAACAGAACGCACTTTGCCTCAACACAAGCGCTCTCTCACAGTAGTATATGGGCGTCAGAGTGAATTTATGAATGGGACCTCTTTGCCGACACATTTATGACAAATTACGATGAATTCTGACGGGATTACGAGCAAATGCGCATGTTGGCAAAACAATGGATAATGGCGACAACTGCGAGTAACGGCGAACACAAATGCGACATATTCCGACCAATTTTGAACGCTGTCGAACATTGCCGAAATGCTACTTTCGCAACGTTCCGCAACGTTTGCAACTCAGTGGGATAGGGACGTTGCCCACCCTTTGCACGCCTCTGATGTGGGGCAATGGATTATGTTACTTTCTTTCAAAGAACATACCACTTACAACTAATTTTCCAGTATTCGATTAGGCATTGTGTATAAAGAATAAATGTGCAAATATCTTTGGCATCTTATTCCCTGAATTATAAAAAAACAAAACTATTAAGTATCAACATAAGAGCATACTGTGGGCAACGCCATTATCCCGGTCACGTGATCGTGATGACGTAAGCGACAGCCACCTTCGTTCATTTGAATGGGAATTTGCTGACGTAATGGACAAGAAAAATTCCGTCTTCTATCACCAAATGTTGGGCCAATTCTGATCGGAGTAGCCCTCAGCACCTCAGGTTCCATAACCTTCCGTGTTGGGTGGCCTCTCCTAATGTGGGCTAAAGCAGGGAATCCTGTAATTCAGAAATTAGGATTTATGTTTACTTATTATTGTTTGTATTTAATAACTACATTAAATCTAGTTTATAAAATCATTATCAAATAACATTATAAAATGTGGTCATCAATTACATTTATTTATGTGTAAATAAGATGCCCAACAAGCCGGAATCAACTTGTTAGGAAAAAATATTTATCTTTACCAGATAAAAATGCACAAAGCGCCTCTCGCTGTTCAACATTTAACAAGGAAACAGTGAGTAATTTTGCGAGAACAGAATTCATTGCAGCGTCCATTCGTCTATGGGTGTATTCAGACCAGAAAAGTCGTTTAAGTCCGCCTGTTTGGTCCGGACCAAAAGCGGATTTTTTTTCACGTTTGGTGCGGTTCACTGTGCTTTTTTCAAGTGGACTATATTGCATAATCACGTCGACAATCTCTGCTCCCATTGGACAAAAATGACTTATCGGCCATACTTTAATCTTCACTTTTGGCTGAACCAGGGTTATTATAGGTTTGTATTTTTTTATTTTAGTTAGTTTTTATTTCGTTTTGAGTTTTGGTTTTTAAATTTAGTTAGTGTTAATTTGTTTTCAAGGTGGTTCTGTTAGTTTTTATTAGTGTTAGTTATTTCATGAATGCCTAGTTTCAGTATTAGTTTTCTTTTTCTTTTTTTTAATGTGTATTACTTGTGCGCAATATTTAAAAAAACACCATGGGAGCAACGACATCTGAATGTGCTTTTCTATTGGCTGCTACAAGATGACGTCACTTTTGTGTGACACACTTTCAAATGTCCTTATTCCGATTAATATATAAAATAAATCTATTTAAAATCACATTTAAAATCATTCCCAAAGGCTCATGCATTAAATTTATTACCAAAAACTAAAACGAAGGACATTTTTGCTATATTCATAGTTAGTTTTTATTTTTTAAAAAGCAGTTATGTTTTTATTTTATTTCGTTAACGAAATTGTTTTTTGTCCCCCATGGCTGTACAGCTTTTGAAGAAATGCTTCTTTGCTGTAGGGCGTAATTCCTCCTTTGATGTCCGCTGTGGGACACAGTAATTCCTTGTGGGTCTCTGTATTGTCATTAGTCAGGTTTCCATCCAATTGTTTTGAATTTTTTAAGTGAAGGCAATTGAACCCTTGGCTGAAACAATTAGGCAAGACAACCAAATAAAGGGATTTAAAGTGGGCCAAACAGTTCCCAAAATTGATCTCCTAGCGGATTACATTATTTTATATCTTAAAGACTCTGGCGACTCTCTTTCCATATTGCAAACTGTACTGAACATGTATGGTAATATTTCAGGTTATAAGGTAAATTTGGAGAAGATTGAAATCCTTCCACTGACGGACTTTGATTATTCTGTACTTAAAGGTACTACTCCATTCGGATGGCCTGCTCATGGTATGAAATATCTTGGAATAGTCGTAGACAGTAACCTAAAACATTTGTATAAATTAAATTATGTCCCGCTGCTTACGAAAATTGAGGAGGATCTACGTAGGTGGATGGGCCTGTCTCTGACTTTGATTGGAAGACTCAATTGCATAAAAATGAATGTGCAGCCACGGTTGCAGTATCTATTTCAATCTCTACCCATTCCATTACCACAATCTTTTTTCAAGATTTTGAATAGTCATGTCAGACAATTTATATGGCATTGCAAGGTACCCCGGATATCGTTGGCAAGACTGACCTGGGACTATGGTTTAGGGGGTCTCCGTCTTCCTAATTTCAGACACTACTATCTAGCGGCACATATGAGGTTAATACTATCCCTTTTCGAGGCCGATGGGTCCCCTTCTTGGGCACAGATTGGATAATGTCCCTTAAAGAAAAATTTTGGTTGTGATTTTGTTTATAAACACAATGTAAAATCTGTAAACATCACAACAGACAAACCAATACTAAGACAATTAATAAATATTTAGTATGAGGTTCACAAAAGTCTTGGATTGACAGTGGGACTGTCACCTAAAACTCCACTAAAACAAAACAAACTCATTCCTATGACTCTTGACAATAAAATTTTGGATATGTGGCACCAGAAGGGTATCAAGCATTTAGAGGATTGTTTTGAAGAGGGGAAATTCATGTCATTTGAACAATTGAAGAGTAGGTATGGCTTGTCCACCCAGACTTTTTTTCTGTTATCTCCAAATACGATCATTCTTGAGGACTAGCTGGGTCCTGATTTGATTTTACCTGCTATGAATAAGATTGAATAATTTCGTTATGAAGGGAACCAACTCAAGTTTATTTCGAGAATGTATCGTTTGTTGAAGACTGGGAGTCCAAAGCCAAGTTTACATAATAATAATCAGATCTCGGTTTTTGAATTGATGAGCATTTATGGGCGGATTTGTGCCAGAACAGCTTTTATATTATCATCAATGCCTGATATAGACTGACAAATTATAACTTTGTACACCAGTTGTATCTCACTCAGAAAAACTGCATTCTTTTAAATCTACTTTGTCAGACTTGTGTTTCAGATGTGGTATTGAGGTTGTCTCCTTTGTACATTGTACTTGGAATTGTGTCAAGGTGAGGCCCTTCTGGCATGATATTTGCTCCATTTTAACCAGGATTGTACAAATTACTGTTCCGCTGGACCCTGAAATATGTTTATTGGGGAATTTCAACTCAATTAGTCATTCTGTTAACAATGCACAATTTAAGTTTCTCAAGATTACTTTATGTGTAGCCAAAAAATGCATTGCGATAACATGGAAATCCGACTCCCCTCCTTTTCTTGATAGATGTTCTAGTAAAATGAACAGCTGTGTGCCCCTGGAAAAAAAATACTTATTGTCTAAGAAAACAATATGCAATGTTTTTTAATGTTTGGCAACCGTATTTAGACCATATTAGTGGGATAACTGCTTCAAATAACTGACATGTTGTCTCATATCATTGTCAAATGCTGATTTATTTATTTATTTTTGCTTTGGGGGTATTGTTTGTTGGGTTAAGGTTGTATGTTTATACCTTACCCGGATTGTTGTTTGTACAAATTGCTGAAAAATCTAAATAAAATATTCAAAAAAAATAAAAAAGAGACCAGAGAAAGGGTTAAAGGAAAGAAAGTTAAAGGTAAAGTACCACTGATTGTCAGATGAAACAAAGTAAAATCCAGCATTAACCAGACACCGCCTATCCCCCACAGGGTTACAAAATCAGAATCTTTTCACCAACCCCAGAAACCTCTAAATTCTATTGGCAGCTATGTTATTCTTTGTGTGTTTACAGCACACGATACGTTATAATGAATATGTGAAAAAATGGCAGATACTTAACTCTTTGGCTGCCAGACGTTTTCAGAAAAGGGATGCCGTGGGTGCCAGCCGATTTAAGCATTTTGACTGATCTTTCAAGGTCCACAATGTTGACATGTCAAATCAGTAAAATTACCGAATGAACAATACTGAGCTCTCCAGAAAAAAAACAACAACAAAAAAACAAAAAACAAAGTAGTCTAGGCCCAGGATATTGAAAATGTAAAGAAAGCAAGTCAGGTAGGTGTCATTCATTACTGTTGCTAGCTCTTTTGTCACTTCAGGGCCACCGTACCAGCCAGGCACTAATGCTTAACTCTTTGACTGCCAGATGTTTTCAGAAAAGGGATGCCGTCAGTGCCAGCCGATTTAAGCATTTTGACTGATCTTTCAAGGTCCACAGAAAATTTTGTGTTTTTGTACTATGGAAACACACATACTACCAAATGAAAGATTGAACTCTCATCTTTCATCAGAAAAAAAAGTTTGTTTCTACCTTATTCCGTTTTTCAGTAATCAACAACAGAAAATGGTTAGTTGCACCCAAATGCTCTGTTTTGAAACAAAATACGGAGAAATCAAGCTTTTTTTGAAACGATATTACTTCATGCACTCTAGTGAATTTGACACCTTTTTTTTCCCATGAATGATGCCACAAACGCCTAAACAGTGCTTTACTTCTGTAAAACACTACCACCAACAATGAAAAAGTGTTTTTTGATAGCAAAATATGTTTATTTACATTCAACAGTGTAACAATTTGATAAAACAATTTGGCAAACTATTTACAAATGTGTGCAACCGTGGTACTATTTACAATTGTGTGGATGTTTCAAATACAGTTTTTCCTTTTGTAACACTCCCCTGCGTGCAAGGGGACGCAGCAGGATTTGCACAACAGATTAGTTTCACTGCGATTGCAGACGCTACACTTTTTTGCTGGCTTTTTTTCCCGGGGAATAGCAAGTATATACTGCAGTGTGTGTTTGGCCACGTTGCCATCAAGTCTACTCTCAGTGTCATGATACGGTGATGTTACGGTGGTGTTACGTCTGGCTTCCTCATGTCCTTCAGTTCTTATTCCGGGTCGTAAGAGATGTTCTGATCCATCTTATCCGCTCCATTCATGGTGGCATCGTAGTCCATAACCAGTGTCTTCTCCGTGATCAGACTGTACCCACTCCTCCGATGACTATGCATTGGACTCGGAGCACTCTTCGTCGTCCGATTTAACGTCCGCCTGAGCAGAAGTGCTCCACGTTTTCCGGCGTTAGCATCGCTAGCCGGTGAGGCTTTATGACGTGATCATAGCCGCCGCGTCAACGCTTCCAACTTCGGCGTCAACCTCGGAGTCACCATCATCATCATCGTCGTCATCAATGTGCTCTTTAGCACTGGTTGATGCTTCTCGTCTTTGAAAAAAACAATCAAGCGTGAGCTGCTTGCCACCGGTCGCCATTTTCGCTTTCTCAGCCATTGTCCCCTCAACACTCTAGCTCCGCCTCACGTCTTCTACTGACGCCTACCCAATCTTGTCCAAAGAGAGTCATCGCTGCCATCTAGGGGCCACAAATAGTCATTATACTAACTAGATCTGCTTGATACTTTCAGCACAGCTGGCCAAGGCTTTCCTCCACCCGTTTCCAAAAAAAAAACTTGGTGAACGTCTTTTAACGTCTTTGGTGCTCCTCCGTAGGATTTTATTAAACGTTATTTAACGTTTTTGGCAGTCAAAGAGTTAACTTAAATGCCGATACTTAACTTAATGCAAAAATATTCATTCAGGGAAGGGTTGAAATTAACCATTTCACAGAATAGCTGCTTAGTTTTTTAGCAAATCTTATGTTCCTTTAAAGGGTTCCAAAAAATTGAACAGACTCTCACAGCTCAATTTTCTGACAAGTGTTTGTCCTTTTATTGATTTGTCCTTTCCTGTTGTAAATGGTGCACAGCAACTGAAAATTGACATGATATTGCATTTGTGTCCTGTGTTGTTCATTGGCAGGCTGAGACGTTAGTGACAATGCTGTGCTTCCTTAGTGTGGTGCAACTTTTATGCTTCAGTGACGGGCTTACATGGATCCTTTTTAGTTACTCCAATTAAAATCATTCCGAATGAAGATCTGTGGTCACCTGTTCACATGTGACGTTATCCATTCCGATCTGCCGTTTACATGCTCCGCTCCTTTAATCAGATCAGCCCCACTTCAGCTGTCAGATGCGCGAACATAGATCACATGATTTGTTAAGATGGAGTTCTTGCGTCATTTAGCACAGTAATTGTGGCAGTTTTAACACTTTTGTTGAAAAACAAGTTCCAAGTACTTGAAAACAAGTTCTCCCCTCACATACGAGCTCTTGGCAAGACGGCGCCATTTTAACGTGCAGAAACGTCACAACGTATTCACGTCAAGACAGAGCATGCGCATACCAAACACAGCCTGGCTATTCTGACTGAGCTGTTTACGTGACGATTGTTCGGAATGACAAAAGTAATATACCACCCCTGTAATTCGGAATGAAATTTTATTTAGATTCAGCCTTTTCATCATCCGTTTGAGGTGTTTATGGAGCATTTTCATTTAGTTTGGCCGTTCTGATTCATTCTAATCGGAATCCATGTAAACCCGGCTAGTGATGGATTCTGTCTGCAAAGCAAACACATAATCATTTTTTGTGATCACATCAATTGCAACTGTACATTAGGAACAGCAACCACGATACAAGGGTTGTACAAATACGTAATCTGCCCATATTTCTTGCCACATTAAAAGCATGCAATAGCAAATCAATAGCCCTTGCTACAAGTATACACAAATGCTGTTTTGTGCAACAAGTGTACGTTATCCTTTCTCCACTTCAGAGGACATAATTATCCTTGCTCTAATCTGAAATTGTGTGCACTATGTGTGTGGGTGGGAGGGCCAATGTTGTGAAGTGGAGCATGAGAGTGCACTCTGATGATGGATCATTTCATGCCCTTCTTATTATGACCACCTGTGTGTGAGGAAGTGTGTGTGCGTGCATGTGCTTGCTTGATTAATTCATTGTGTTGTTTCTGTCTTGGTGCTCTTATTTTCAGCACGGCGACTCGGCTCATTCAACAAATGTCCTAGAAGCATTCCTAGAAGTGAGAAATTTGTCATTGGTGCAGACTTCAATGGACACATTAGTGCAGGAAACAGAGGTGATGAGGAGGTGATGGTAAAGTTTAGTATCCAGGAGAGGAAAGCAGAAGGACATATGGTGGTTGACTTTGCAAAAAGAATGGAAATGGCTGTCATGAATATTTTCTTCCAGAAGAGGCAGGAACATAGGGTGACCTACAGTACAAGAGTGGAGGTAGGAGTACACAGGTAGACACACATCTTGTATAGACGGTGTAATATGAAGGAGATCAGCGACAGCAAAGTAGTGGTAGGTGAGAGTGTAGCCAGACTGCATAGGATGGTAGTGTGTAGGATGACTCTGGTGGTGAGGAAGACAAAGACTGGAAAGGCAGAGCAGAGGACGAAATGGTGGAAGCTGAAAAAAGAAGAGTGTTGTATGACTTTCAGGAAGTAGTTGAGACAGGCTCTCGATGGTCAGGAGGTGCTTCCAGATAACTGGACAACTACAGCAAATGTGATCAGGGAGGCAGGTAGGACAGTCCTTGGTGTGTCATCTGAAAGGAAAGGAGATAAGGAGACTTGGTGGTGGAATGAGGAGGTGCAGAAGTGGATCAAGAGAAAGAGGTTAGCTAAGAAAAAGTGTGACACTGAGAGGACTGAAGAAAGTAGAAAGGAGTACAGGGAAATGCAGCGTAAGGTGAAAGTAGAAGTGGCAAAAGCCAAACAAGGGGCTTACGATGACTTGTATGCTAGGTGTGATAGTAAGGAGGGAGAGACTGATCTATACAGGTTGGCAAGGCAAAGAGACAGAGATGGGAAGGATGTGCAACAGGTTAGGGTAATAAAGGATAGGGATGGAAGTGTGTTGATAGATGCCAGTAGTGTGATGGGAAGATGGAAAGAGTACTTTGATGAATGAGGAAAATGAGAGAGAACAAAGAGTGGAAGAGGCGACTGTTGTGGACCAGGAAGTAGCAAAGATTAGTGAGGACGAAGTGAGAGGGGCATTGAAGAGGATGAAGTGTGGAAAGGCACTTGGTCCTGATGATATATCTGTGGAGGTATGGAAGTGTCTCGGAGAGGTAGCAGTAGAATTTCTGACTTTCAACAGGATCTATGATAGTGAGAAAATGCCTGAGGAATGGAGGAGAAGTGTGCTGTTGCCCATTTTTAAGAACAAGGCAGACGTGCAGAGTTGTGGCAACTACAGAGGAATAAAGCTAATGAACTACACAATGAAACTATGGGAAAAAGTAGTTAAAGCTAGACTGAGGGCAGAGGTAAACATTTGTGAGCAGCAGTACGGTTTCATGCCAAAAAAGAGTACCACAGATGCAGTATTTGCTTTGAGGATGTTGATAGAGAAAGGAGCTGCATTGTGTCTTTGTAGATCTGGAGAAAGCTTATGACAGGGTGCCCAGAGAGGAACTGTGGTTTTGTATGAGGAAGTCTGGAGTGGCACAGAAGTATGTTCAAATGGTGCAGGACATGCATGAGGACTGTAAGACAGTGGTGAGGTGTGCTGTAGGTGTGACGGAGGAGTTTAAAGTGGAAGTGGGACTACATCAGGGATCAGCTCTGAGCCCCTTCTTGTTTGCTATGGTAATAGCCAGGATGACAGATGAGGTTAGACAGAAATCTCCATGAACTATGATGTTTGTAGATGCCATTGCCATGGAAAGGAGGGGAATATAGGTTAGTCGTAGCAAGACGGCGCATCTGTGTGTGAATGGGAGGGACCCAAGTGGAAGAGTGAGGTTACAGGGAGAAGAGACCAAGAAGGTGGAGATATTTAAGTATTTAAGGTCAATAGTCCAGAGCAATGGAGAGTGTGGAAAAGAAGTATAGAAGCGTGTGCACGCAGGCTGGAACAGGTGGAGAAAAGTGTCAGGTGTGATGTGTGATAGAAGAGTAGGGAAGGTTTGTAAAAAAAAGAAAAGAAAAAAACAAAGATGTAAGAATGAACATGAGAAGAAGAGGGGGAAAAAAACATACTACAAGGAACATTGTATACATACTTGGCGTGCACCTTTCTTGAGCAATAAAAGTACCTTGCTGATAAAAGAAGTGAACGGTAGAGATGTCCGTCTCAAACTGAGACTTGGGTTGTCCACAGGCCAAGCAGGTGCTCATGCGTCTTTTCGGTGCCGCTTGCTGCTTAAGTTGCTGGTCCAAAACCTCCTCTACGATTTTAGTAATAGAGTCTTTGGTCAAGGAAAGCGGGAGCTGAGGAAACGGCTGTGGCACAGGTGGCAATTAAATAAATGTTTATTCTTCCTCTGTTTTAATTTTTTCTTAGCAAGACAGTATCCAATCACTGATGGGCTATTTTTGTAAAATATGTTTCACACGTACAGACATAAGTTGGCTTCAATGCAAACTAAACACCCAAGGCATGTCCCTTTCGTCTGCTCCCCCACTCCACTCCTACACGTGGACTAATTGAAGGCAAATTGAGTTTAAAGACTGCTTGTTAAGAGCAATGCAAGTGAAATGATTTTTTTTCAATTTTTATTCATATTTTCAGCTGTATTATACTAAATTATTCACTACAATTACATACAATGTCACAGAATCTTCTAGGGCAACAATGCACCAATGGTTAATGCAAAGGACTGGTGAGTTTGGTGTGAGGATTCAATTCTCACCCTAGAATGATTGCAGTTCAACTTTTTTTTTCATTTATTATTCATCTACAATTGCTAATTTGTTATAAGTTATCTTTTATTATCCTTCATTTAAAACATGTTTTATTTAATGCATTTTATTTTATTTTCAATGACACATTCACTGGCATTCAGCAAGACACACTTTAATAACAATTCATAACACTTCAATGATAGCAAAGTCCACTGTGGCTAGTGCAGTGCAGCATGGACCCGTAAACAGGAGGCAAGGGTTCAAAACCCACCTTAGACTGGTTACGGTTTAAGTTTTCTTTTTTTCATTTATCATTCAACTACAATTAATAATTAGTCATTTCCACGTAAAAAAGACCTCCGGCTTCTGAAGGAGCTTCCCTGAGACCGCCGGACGGCGGACCCATACCCTGCTGCTCCCACAAGGATCGCGCTGTTAAATGCGCGGTCATTGACAAACAAAATGTCAATTTTGAGGGAGTTTTTCCTTTCTAACAACTTGGATTTCCTCTGCCTGTCGGAGACCCGGAATGTCGCCGGTGAGCCCACCGCTATGATTGAATTGCTGCCGCCTGGCTGTGCTTACATGGACGCTCCGAGGACGTCGGGCCAAGGTGGAGGAACGGCGACTGTTTTTGAAAACAATTTTAAATGTAAACGATGTCTATTTACCACATCGATTAACAGCTTTGAAGTCGCCCAAACTGTCACTGTGCTGTGCTGTGTCATTTACTGACCTCCAAAATACAATAAGGACATTTTAAACGACTCTGCAAATCTTCTTGCCGAAATCATGCTAAAATATGATCATATCCTCTTAATAGGAGACTTTAATATTCATGTGTGCTTGTCACACCGCAGTAAGGGTTCTGCTCTTATTTTGTCCATCCATTTACATTTTTATTTTGAAAGTACTAACCACCACTCTCACTTCAGGACACTTAACCTTCCTCCTGCGCTGCTCAGTTCCTGATTGCATTCACCTGTCTCCAATTACCCACCTAATAAATGGACTGTTTGCCTTGCCTTTTTCCCTCCAGAGTGGAGCGCGTTTAGTTGTTCTTGGTTTTTTGAGTGCCCTGTTTCTTCTACAGTTCGTAGCAATTTGTGTTCAGCATTTTTTTCCTCTGCAAGAGGTGATTTTGTGTTTTTTGTGAATAAATTGCAGCCATTGAGGCCAACATACTCCGTGCACTTAAATAAATAATTGAAAAAAATTTATGGAGGGGCCAGCCCCTTTAAAGCTTCAAAAACAAACATTAAAATCTTAAAATGATTTATAAAATTAACAGGAAACCATTGCAAAGACGTAAGGATTGGCAATATTCATAAATATGAGACAGTATGCATAGAACCATCTGAACCGTCCTAGAAGTCAATTCAATGAACACATTTTAATTTTCTTAACAACAAAAAAGTCAAACAGTTTGACCAAGTTGGTCACATGAAATGGCCCACGCAAAGTTTTTTGCCCTGAGGCATTGCTTGCACCATTGTTTGCAATCCACACAGACATTTCCATGTCACATTAGTCCATTTGTACTCTATTATGGTACTCTATCCATGTACTCTACCTAAACCAATCAATTGATGTTAGTGTTGTATACGTCATGCACTTGATGGTAATGTAAAAAATGTGACAACTGCTCCTGCTCTCCTAACAGTACTTTACTTTTGTTTTTTACCTGCCAAGATTAATCGGTTTTAGCCATTTTGTCTAATATAGATTTAGATGATAGATTTTCCAATATAGATGCTTTGTTTTGTTAGTAAAAATTTTTTTAAGAGATGACTGTTGCATCAAGATACAATTGTTATCTCTTGTGTGTATCTTGACCTTCTAATTCTCTGACAGGGCACAGCCAGCGAGGCAACCCTCATGTCCTTGCTTGCTGCTCGTTGTAAAGCTGTCCGGAGAATCCAGTCCGTCAACCCGGAAAAATCTGAACCAGAGATCCTCAACAAATTGGTGTCATACACATCAGAGCAAGTAAGCAAGATATATAATGCCATAAGGAAAGGTATATTCACCAGTCACATATACAGAACAATGCATAATCTAATAATATCCAATACAAGAACTATGTAAGAACTCAGGCTTTGTACCCGTAGGGTAATGGGTCCAAGTTCTAATGTGAGAATTTTTTTTTTATAATGGCAACAAAGTTGTTGGAGAGATGCTACTCCATGCCAATGTCTTGCATCACATGTCCAAAACAGTTCAGTTTAAGCTTCAGTGCTATGATTCCAAGGACCTTTTAGGGGAGGCATATTTCATCACAAAGGTGTTAGATACCTTTTTTGTCAAAGATATTGTCAGGACTCGCCTCCTGCACTACATCTCAAAGGCATCTATCCTGTCTGTCAGCTTTGTTTAACGTCCAACTCTCCCTACCATACAAAACTACTGGAAACATTAATGTAAAAACAAGCCTCATCTTAGTGTCGATCTCAATTCCATGATCTTTGGGCGTAGTTCATTCAAAGCTGCTTTGCAAAGTGCCAACCTTCTGATCTCCCACGATCAACAGTTACTTCTGATCCAAGAAAGACAATGTCAACAATATCAACAATGTAAATTTTATCTCCATCAAGATCAAAATCCATTATTCCCACTGTGGTCATTATCTTGGTTTTCTTAACGTTTAGGTCTGGCTTCTCCAACCGGTAGCTCGCGAGCATATATATGTATCTAGTTCTTCAATTTTATAAAGTATTTTATTTTTATTTTATTTTTTTTTACCTCATACACTGTCAGTCAGACCCAACGCCAGACCACAGCCTTTAGGGCCAAATACATGCATGCCCACTTATTTTTATTCCGCCAACACAGTGACATAGCAAATTGTTGCTCAAATGGGATGGGAAAAAGCCTGATAATCATGAATCATAATTCATTTGTCTTTCTGTTACTGGCGCTGTTAAAAGTCTCAGGAGCGAAAGGTTGTAAGTAGTCAACATGTGTGTGTTTGTGTGCGTGCGTGTGTGTAGTTAGGGTCACTAGGTAACAGAGTTATAATTATAGTTAGTTTTTATTTTGTTTGGACTTTTGTTATTCAGTTAGTTTAAAAAAAAAAATTGCAGATTGTTTTGTACAATTTTATTAATAGGTTTTATTAATTTTCTTAATATTTTCATTCATTTTTTCCCATTTTAGTATTAGTTTCAGTATTTGTTAATATATGGAGTATAGTCTATTAGTAAACTACAATTTTGAAACAACTGAACGTCCTTCTTCCGTAGCTACGGATCTAAATAATTATTTTAAAATATTTTTTTTTTTTTTAAAGATAAAAATATTGCTATTGATAAAATTACAGAAATAGCTAATGAATTTAATGAGTTCTTTGTCAATGTTGGTAATGACCTACTGAAAGAAATTCCTGAGCCAAGAAATACATATGAAGTAGATAAATCTATAAAAAAATACTCCTACACTATGTTTCTTAGTACGGAGGTTTTAAATGTTGTAAAAACACTAAAACAAAATAAAAAAAAGTCCACTGATTGCTTTAATATCGACATGGCATTAGTCAAAAGCATCATCGAAAATGTTGTACAACCAATCTGTAATTTGTCATTTAAAGCTGGTATCTTTCCATCAAAATGAAAACCGTCATTCCTATCTATAAAAACAGAGATAGACATTTATTCACTAACTATAGACCAATATCACTTTTGCCACAGTTCTCAAAAATTTTAGGGAATTTTTTTTCACATAGACTGGACACTTTAATCAAGAAACATAAGCTCTTAAGTGAAAATCAATATGGATTTAGAGAAAAACTATCAACCTCGATGGTAATTATGGAACTTGTAGAAGCTATAGCTACAAGTATAGATAATAAAGAATTTACTATTGGGATTTTTCTAGATTTAAAAAAAAGCATTTGATACTATAGATCATAGTATATTATTGAATAAATGAGAGCGGTACGGCATAAGAGGCTTAGCATATAAATATAAACAATATACAAGCAAAACAAATGATGATCTCTCACGGCGTTTCCCAAGGGTCAGTGCTTGGCCCTAAGTTATTTATATTATATATAAACGATATCTGCTGTGTCTCCAAAATACTTAAAAGTGTTTTGTTTGCTGATGACACAACTCTCTATTGCTCCGGAGAAAGAATTAAACAGCTTCTGAAAACGGTGGAAAATTAATTAAAACCATTAAAAAATTGGTTTGACACCAACAAATTATCTCTAAATTTAAACAAAATAAAGTTTATAGTTTTTGGCATGAGACAGGTCAAGCACCAAGTCATAACTAGAGTACAGAGAAACAGAAAGAGTGTATGAAAATTAATTTCTTGGTGTAGTTATCGATAAAAGATTAAGATGGAAGTCCTACATAGACAATGTTAAAAGGAAAGTGTCTTAAATTATAGGGATATTTTACAAAACAAATGATGTTTTGAATAAGAAGTCATATACATTACTGTATATTGCTCATTATTATTACCATATCTTACCTATTGTGTGGAGATATGGGGAAATGCTTACAAAACAAATACCCTCTTTTTTAAATTACAAAAAAGAGCAATAAGAATTATTAACCAATCAAAATATACAGAACCACCAACACTATATCAAATTAAACACAATGAAATTTTATGATCTAGTTGAGTTTAAAATTGCTCAAATAATGTACAAGGTACACAACAACCTACTTTGCCACAATATTCAGAAGCTGTTTGAAATCAGAGACTGCGACTATGATTTGAGGAGTATATGTCTATAAGAAATTTAAAACAAGAACAAATATTAAGCAAAATGTACGTATGTGTAAGCCTCTGTGCTGATTTATATATCTGTAAAAATGTGTGCTTATCAACTAAATGTACAATACTGTTGGCATATCTATGCACGTATAAGTGCAGCTGTTTATGTGTAAGTTTGTGTTTGTTTTTTTCTTTTGTAAGGGGGAGGACTAAAAGTTTTTTACTTCTTTCTTCTACCTTTTGAACAATGATGATTAATTATATATATATATATATATATGTATATATATATATATATATATATATATATATAACTTTTCTTTTAATTTGTTTTAATTTTAATTGCAGTATTTGTGTTGCTGGTTTATATGTTCAATAAACAAACAAACTAAAGCAACACCGAAATAAACACATTTAAAATAAGCCCCAAAAGTTCATATATGATATTAAATGATAAAAACAAAAACAATGGACATTGTCACTATAATTATAGTAAATTTTGTAAATGTAAGAAATAGTTTCACTTATTATTATTATTATTATTTTAGCATTTTCATTTTATTTTGGTTCTGTAATTATTTTAAAATTACTGTATTGTTTTAGTTATTTCGTTAGTTTCCATTAACTATAATAACCTTGCTGGGTAAAATACTTTTTTTTTCTTTTTCTTTTGTTATAGCAAATATTTTTTCATTTAGAAGGTGAAGTTAATGGCCACATTTATAGTTTTGTTTCAGCCATCATACTCATTTTGAGTCTATTTTTTTTTAAGGCTGCCATAGCAACATACGAGACAGTTGGTCAGTCAGGCAGTAGCTGGCTTTGATCAGGTTAAATAGCGGGCAGGGACTCCGTAATAGGGTTAGGCAGTCGCCAGAGGGCTAAGGAGATATTTTCAAGAGATTAGAATTGATGTTGCAGATTTAATCATGTTTTCTGATGCCCACTGTTATCTTTTTCTGCATGTGGTAGTGATGGTTGCAGTAGAGGTGTGTACTGTAGATCCAATGTTATAATTCTTTTGCAATGGGAAAATGCACTTAACTTTTCAAAATCAAATCTTATGTTTAATAGTCTATGATTCAAAGCATCTATAACACCTTTTCATCTTTTGCCACTCAAAATATTTGTTGATTGCTGTTTTGTAATTACTGTCATTGTTTGCACATCTGACACGTTACCTCTGTGTAGTCTCATTCGTCAGTGGAGCGGGCAGGTCTGATTGGAGGAGTGATGATGAAGAAAGTCCCGACAGACAGCACTTATGCTGTCACGGGTGATATGCTCAAGAAAATAGTGGAAAAGGACAAAGAAGCGGGACTCATCCCTTTCTATGTAAGACACACACTTATGCAAGTATTACTGTACATGGTGATGTTTAGACCAATGTTTTACTCTAGTTGCTCAACCACATAAGTGACAATCACAATGTGCCTTGGGATACCACCATGTGTGGAAAGCTGTTTGAGTATATATTTACTAACTCGTTCGTTCATTCATTCTTTGATATCTACACCTTACTAATAAGTAGTGGTGCAATGGATCAGAATTGATCGGCCGGTTCGGATCAGGCCCCACGGTTCGGATTGTGCATGGTCCGCGGATTGTTTGGTGGGAAAAACAACAACAACAAAGTGCACATTCACAGCAGACAGCATTCAAACATGTCAAGGAAGCTGATACATACACAACGTAACACACAGCTTACGCTCAGGCTAACTTCAAAATAAAGTTTGCCAAATAATATATTGACGGCAATGCAAATAGCCTTAGACTTTTGCTTTGAAAGTAGCTCATATCGTGGCATGATGGGTTGCTTGACTTCCCTTTTAGACATTCGTAGTTTTGATTTACATTAAAGTTGCGATCAACATCAACACAACACTATCCCGAACTCCTATTAAATCGCTAATTAGTACGCTAAGAAACTACTAATTAAATTCACCGTCATTGTGTGATACGGCAGAAGTCTCCAACGTAAGTGCCTAGCAGCTAGCTGTTAGCATTACCAACAAGTGCCTGTGGCTGGTAGCTTTATATGAGTTTGACAGCTGGTACCTCACTTAGTTGAATTCTTTTTCAACATTCTGCACCAAGGCTACTTTTTAATTCACTCTCCATGATTAAAGGAAGGGAATGTGCCTTAAATTGCACTTTGATGTATTTTCATCATTTAAAAATCAATTAAAAAATCAATAGAACTTTGACCAAAAGCGGACTTTTTCCTATTTTTCGTTTGATGCGTGACAGGCAGTGGGTGAATTATTTGGTTTAAAAAAATACCCTGCTATATGTGTACAAAGTCTGCGGCCATCGTAGAGTTACAAAACTGAAATTTCTTTGCGGCCCACTAGATGGTGCTTGGGCCGTGGCCTGATGGTTAGGGAACACTTATTTTCAGGATTCCTTCTTCCAACACTCCTGATGTAAATGATCAGCTCATCAGCAAGCTCTGCGGGAGCCTGATAATGATCCTGATCATTTGAATCAGGTGTGTTGGAGGAGGGAAACATCTAAAGCAGAGGTGCCCAAGTCCAGTCCTCGAGAGCCCCTATCCAGCCTGTTTTCCATGTCTCCCTCCTTCAACACAGCTGAATCTAATGATCAGCTCATCACCAAGCTTTGTAGAAGCCTGCTCCTGATCATGAATCAGGTGTGTTGGTGGAGAGAAACATGGAAAACAGGCTAGATAGGGGCTCTCAACGACAGAACTTGGGCACCCCTGCTCTAAAGCATGCAGGAATGCAACCCTCAAGCATCAGAGTTTGAGACCTATGTTGTAAAGTGTATTGGGACCATGTGCCATGGCGATTTTGCACTTTAACTAAACTGGATGAAAGAGCACACTATTTTTTGGAATTTAAATAAAAATCCAGGATATCAAAGAAATGCTCAAAGGGCTTTCCAGAATCATGCACGCCCCAAAGTTGTCTTTACAATGGTAACATTAGTAACATAATGTTTCAAAGTGTGTTAACTCAGTGGTAGAGTGGTCATCTCCCATCCGTGAGGTTGTGGGTTCGATGCTCACCCCTGGTGATCATGTCGAAGTGTCTTTGAGCAAGACACTGAACCCCAATTTTCTCCCAGTAGTTCTGGCAGCGCCTTGCATGGCAGCAGTCGACCTGTGAATGTGTGTGTGAATGGGTAAATGTGAGGCATTATAAAACGCTTTGAACACCATATGGTGTAGATAAAAGCGCTATATAAAAACCAGTCCATTTACCATTTACCATAATCTAGTCCGCAAAGAATCAGTGTCATTCAGCAGCTTGTGTATTTATTAGGATTGTGTAGAAAAAAAAATATGAATCCAATGCGTGAAATGACAATGATAACATTGTCATTAAATTTTATTTTCATTTTTTGTCTTTTAGTTCTGTGCAACGCTTGGCACCACTGCGTCATGTGCATTTGATCATATTTCTGAGCTGGGGCCTGTCTGTAAGTTACCTTGGAAGTAATTACACTTACTTTTGTAAAATGCAACACATTTAGTACATTTTCAGAAGTTAAAGATGTCCATTGCAAGAATTGTATGTTTCTGTCAGAGAAGTATTGATTTGACAAGTATATGCACTATTACTTTATATTGTACTGAATTTGAAAGGCATGTTTGTCGTTTCATGCTATTTTTAGTCCGATCTGATTGTACAAGTATAGTTAATACAAAATCCTGTGTTATTAATGCAGTATAACAAAACACAATGGAAGCACATGATCAATAACATTGTTGCTTGTTGGCCCCTACAGGTAATGAGGAAAACATGTGGATGCATGTTGATGCTGCCTATGCTGGGAGTGCATTTATCTGTCCTGAATTTCGGCCTTTGTTGAATGGCATAGAGGTATGTGAAAAATAAATCTAATGCATGCTATATACTAGTGGTGAGTGGATTGATCCAAATATCGATATTATTGATACCAAGTCAGTATCGATATCTGTCTTTGGTTTAGTTTAAAACATTGTGATTGGTAATTGTTGGCGCTTTTTGTTGTACTTCAACCTGTTTTACCGAATGTGAAAGCTGGTTGCGCATAATACATATTATCCAACAAAAAATTTATGACTGGTGAAAATGCCAAGTGTTTACTAACTCTGTGAAACCACTAGCCACAGTGGCTGGTGGCAAAAAAAAATATTGTCAAATCCTTGCTCTAAACCATTTAAATCAGGAAACAGAAGCATGCTCCCCTGTGCAATATTATTGAGGCATTAAACAACCACCTGTTGATGTCAATATGTGTGTGAAACTCATCATCATCACGTCAGTGAACGCAAACATTTGATTGCATGATGGCTATATCCTGTTGCTTTGTTCTTGTTTGACGCTCCCTGATGTTAATGTCAAATAGGAGGAACATCAGAGAGAGTAACAATCGGCAACTGTGCTTGCTTTTTAAATCCGTCGAGGCTTCTGCTTCTCACCCAGCTGTGCAGACGCAGAGATAAGGCCGGAGTCATTTCCTGGGGCGGCATTAGACCTTTATATATCACTCTTTGTTAGACACACATGTTCAAACAACAGAGGGACTTTTTAAAAAGGAGCAGCTGCCATGGACAAATACTGCATAATAGCTGTTTAGTGTAATATGTTTTAGAAAGCGTACATACAGCGTGAGAGGTGAAAGAGAGAGAGAGAGAAACATGTAGATATAATGCATGGTTGGTTGAGTAATGGACTAGCAAGCATCAGGAGGCATGGCAACTGTCCCGCACATTGTTTCCTTCTTATTGCAGCTCTTATTGCATTTGTGTGGTAGGGGGAGGATATTAAAAAAGATAGGCAACAAAAAGATATAGGCAGATTAGACACAATATTCTGTGGGCCTTGCAAAATCACTAAAAATCCAGTAAAGCAGCCGGGAGTGAAGGGGGTAGGGCAATTAATTGAAATTCAATTACAATTTTGATTATTACCCTCCACGATTACAAAATTGGTATAGTCGTAAAAATAATTATTAATACAAAGGATGAAACGAGTCCTCGTCATTTCTGCCTCGGATACCCGCTGAGAAAGTCGTAGTCAAGTATGCATGACGTACACAAGGCTAACGCTGTGAGAAACCCAATTTCAAAATAAACCTTACCTTACCAGCTAATACATGTAGATCAATGCATTGTATGCATTTCATTTGGACGTTATTTCCGGAAGCGGGTCGTCGCGGTATAAGGGCTGACGATGTGCTCGTCTATTCAGAGTTTGTGAATATAAATGCTCCAAACTGTTGCAACAGACATCAGTAACACAACTTAGTCCTGAAGTCATGTTCAAGCTCCAGTTAAGAGCGCTAAGACATAATTATGCGGACATTGTATTGTACGGCGCCTGTTGCCAGCACCAAGCAGCAAGCTAGCCGTGCTAGCTAGCAGTGGTCAATGCGCCAGCTGTCTGATTATTTTTCAAAGGCGTAAATACTACAGCCTGTAGACAGCTGGGGTAGGCTCTAGTGCGCCCGCGACCCTCATAAAGATTAGCGGTTCAGAAAATAGATTGACAGACTGTGCACACTTTGATGCTGACTGCCTTACTAATTTGCCGTTCCAACTAATCACTCATTAACAAACCAGGCTTACTCAAATGTGCTATTTATTTAGCCTACAAAATCGCTATTGTGGGTCTGATGTCACTTTAGTACCATTGACCAAAATCTATGGGGAGAGATTTGTCTAAAATCTCCCTGTTTCAGAGAAAAATGCTGAAAAGCACAGTTACAGTAAAAACAAATAATAATAATTGACTATCTACAGTAAAAATGAAAAACAGTTGGTTGTTAATTATTACATGCAAATGTGTCTTCTGTTTTGTTGTTCAGTTGTTTTGTTTACTTGTTTTGTCTTCTGTATTTATAATTGTTCTTTAACCAAGAAAGTATACAGGTATATTTTTATTTCTATCCAAATACCCGATTATTCGCTAGAATTTTCAGTAGCATATCCGAATACCAAAATATTCGATAGCTGCTGCCCTAATATTATTTTTGAGTTGTTTTGAGGCATGCCCACACAAGTTCTTTCACCACACATCCCTGTCAAAACTAGCTTTTACCCCACAAGCCATACTGCACACGCTGCACCCCAACTTAAAATTTTTGCTAACATAAATAATCTATATTATTATAAATTATGTTTGGTCCAAAAGGAACTTACATAATTATAGTGTTTCAAATAATTTTATTTGTCTTATTATTTTTAAATGTTTAAATATGTTCTTGTTTTGAACAAAACAAATAATCGTTTGAATAATCGTGATTTCAATTATGACCAAAATAATCGTGATCCCCCCCCATAATCAACCAGCCCTAGAAGGGGGTTGCTTCAGTGAAAATGGCTGGGAGTTGAATAAGTTAAAAATTACCTGAATAATGCAATAACACAAAAGCAAGAACACAAAAGAGGTTGTGTGAGAGAGGTAGTCCATTAAAATGGTTCAAGTTAAGGAAACTTTACAGTACTACTTGGCGCAATGTTTAAATATGCAATTATGTGTAATAGTGTTTGTAACCAAAATGTTACATTTTGTACTAATGTACATGTTCTTTGTAAATAAATGTAATAATATATGTAAATAAAATATCTTCCCCATACTGCCATATTTTTGCTCTAGACTTCAAACAAAGACTGAGGGCTTTGTGATATAGCGTGAAATTCATATCATGGTATTAACTCTTTAGGTCTTTGTAGATGTAATGGTGAGTGTAAAAGTGTAAAAATCATAATGGGATTATTTCTGATTGGGGTAATTGTGAAAAGGTAAACATTTTTGATAAAAAGGGTCAGAAAGTATTCATTCTTCAGTCTGTTTCTCATTCAAATCTTGCGGTTTTAACAATTAAAAAACAATGATTACATAGCCTAATAGTAATTATGAGCCCTATTACTGTGTAGATCTCAGAAGTCAGTGATGGAAAAGAGTGCAAATACAAGCAAATAACATTGCTGACATTAAAGCTGCATTAAACAAGTTTAAAGGTTAAAATGACAGATTTTTACAACACCTAACGTGTTTACAACAGCGTCAATAAGCCTATGAACCTCTTTTTTCTATTTTTTTAACCATTTATTGAACATAGAAAAATAATACAAATTTCCGTCAATCCATAAGCGGAAGTGACGTAACTGATGCCGCCGCATACGTGGAAGTGAAGTCGCTGGTGCCGCGACATTAGCGGAAGTGATGTCGCTCATGCCACGACACATGCCGCTGCCGCTAAATGAGTTAGTCCTTACTGGATCCATAAGTGTTCTTGTGTTGCACATTCTGTTTTCTGCATTCTGTTATCTGCATGCTGGTGTTTAGTGTACGCATCGCACGTCTGGCGAGCAAGAAGGGGCTCATAACTACGTGTTGTTGTTAGCTCGTGTGCTAATTCGTCTCGCAGTTTCTGGTTTCCGGTGTCAGCCACGGCCAACAAGCTACTACTAGCTGGTTATGTAAAGACAAATAAAAAGGGGAGATTACCAACCACGATTGCTGGCAGCATTCTTGTGAGACATCACAGTATTGTTCGCAATTTAACGTTTTTCCAGTCAACAGTTTATATAAACAGAACAGACACAAGTTTCCAATGTCTTCAAGACTAGGTTTGAAATAAAGACTTTTAGTTGCTTGATTTGAAGTATTAAGAGGAACAAATGAATTTGAGTTTTATTGTGTATTTGAACTGCATTATCATGGCTTAAAATATTACTAGATAATAATAAATTCCTTGCAAGCAACTGCACTATATCGCGGTATAAAAATAGATTATCTGTGCAAGCAATTTATTCAGAATTGCTCTTTCATTGTCTTATAATTATCTTTCTATCATTCTATCAGTTGAACTCATCTTTGCTAGTATGTAAATAATAGCCTGTTGCCAGAAGTCTTTCTGTTCGCTCATGCTCGTACAGGCCTGCGCGGCTCATGCACGAGCATCATGGAGGCTGCATTTACACTTTAATCCAGAGGTGGCAGTCGTGTGTAAAAAAGTTTTTCACTCATTAAGGCAGCTTTAATTTACTTTGGACCACAAGCGTCACGTGACGCCATGGCTGACATCAGCCGTTAGCATGCTCAGTTGTTCGTACGTGCGCTAAGAGGCTAATGTATCCGTCATCTTATTTGCGGTCTATAATACTATATTAATTGTAGTACAAATTTTCTGTTCATAGCTACTGGCGCTCCGCCTTAACGCGGTTCTAACCAGACTTCTGTGAAAAAACTAATGTACGCCCAAGCACTTATTTTTGGGTCAATCCTGACTCTGCATTTCACATGAGCAATTAGCATTGTAAGCGATTGCCCATTTTTCTTTGGTGTATGCGCTACTTTTAGTAGGGTAGTTTATTTGCCACCACGGAGGAGAGTGTCTGCATTCTGCACCACGCAGCTCGTTGCTGCTACTGCATACAAACTTATTATTAGTCTGTCCGTTCTGCCATGGAGCAAGTTGGCTTAGCGCCTCACGTTCTCAATTATGGACTGTTGTCAACTTGTCAAGCAGCCGCGAGTACTTCCGGGTGACTCGGCGACAGCGTGACGTAAACATGGCGGGTTTTTTTTCAACCATTTCGGAGCTGGCTAGCGTGTGCCTAAAACGCAACTTTGACAATGTTGAAACCGAACAAATATATCTAAAAACAATATATCGTTCAGCCCTACTCTCCAGCAAGTGCTTGGTCGGCCTCGGGGCCTCCTTTTTTAAAATTATTTTTTTTTATTAAATGTTTATTTTTTAATTTATTTTGGGTATGTGCGGTGAAAGAGGAATAAAATTAATATGTCCTATTTGCGTGTTCCAAAAATGAAGATAGATTTAATGTAAGAAAATACACCTTTGCAAAAATGATTTAATCAAAACAGAGAATCTCTGGACAAATAACAGCCTCTAATTCATCACTTAAACAGGTGGGATTCAGAGCGTCAAATGTAACTCTTCCGCGTGCACAACGGTTTCTTATAGTTAAAAAGACCTCCTCTCTTTCATTTGTAGACAAAACATACTCTCTGGTACTTTTCCGTGAGCGATGGCGAAAACAGAGTCAGGTGTGGTTGTTCAAAACAGATTCTGTTCTCAAGGACCAAATGTGTTTTCGCACAAAGCGCTGAGAAGGAACTTTTTTAGACTAAATAGTATGTCCCAGCTTAAGGTCAGCCTATACGAAGTCAACACCATCTGTTCTGCACAGGACACAAAACATTTCGACAAGGTTAATATAAAGAATTAAAATGTTAATAATGTGTAACAATGGTTAATATATGAAATGAAGTATTAAAAATGTTACAATATCTATCAGTCCGCCCTTTGGGCTTTTTAAATAAAGCCCAACAACTAAATATTTAAACATTTTTACCAAAGGATTCCAGCGGGATCTTCATCATCGCAATGGCAGGTGCAACATAAGAAGAAGAGAAAAATGAAAACATTCTTTTTTGCAGGAGAGGTCAGTCATATGTCAAAACAATGTGATTCATTAAAAGATTTTTTCTTTTTTCTTTTTTTCAGTAAAATAAGCATATCATATATAAAGACAATGTGTTGTGATTATGTTAAAAAATTGTGGTGGGGGATCCCAGAAATAGCAAATTGGCATGACAGTCAGTATGAGAAAGAGTGTCATTATGTATGTGCAATTGGAGACGCGATTGAAGACTTGTTGTCATTTGGGCTAGGGAAGTTTTTGTTGACGTTTGTCAGTTCCGTTTTCGTTCTTACATTTGTTTTTTAAACCGAGTCCTTCAGCTTTGCGATTGGCTAGCAACCTGTTCAGGTTGCACCCCGCCTACTGCCCGAAGCCAGTTGGGATAGGCTCCAGTACCCTCACAATCCTTGTGAGGACAAGCGGTCAAGGGAATGGATGGATGGATGGATCCTTCAGCTCTTTTAGAACCCACATCAACTGCCAGAAATGATCACCAGGCCCAAGGTGTGACTCATTCTTTGTGGAACGCCCCGGAAAAGGGACACATTCCTCCTATTTCCATTGGGTAATCCTCAGGTCGTCTGGTGGGAACTGGAAGCAGTTGAATGGCCTCTCAGCTGGCACGTCTGGTCACTGGAGCAGTTGACTGGTTTCTCAGTTGGCTCCCGCTGGTGGCTGGCTCCTGAAGGTGGGGGTTGAGCAGAAAGCGGACCCCCTGCTGGTCTGATAGGCAAGATGTGGAACCAGGTGCCCCGTGGACTGGACTAGATTGACCTTTTCATCACCTCATCTGGGTGCAAAATATTTTCATTTAGTCACTAATAAACATTTATTCACATCCTTTCTTTTTGAAAGAGCATTTTGATAGTGTTATTAGTTAGGAGTTAGTAAATGTTAGTAAAGTTCTGTAGGCCTGTCCTGTGGGAAAAAAATCTGTTTGTTGTGACATTCAATTAGGATCCAGCCTTTGGCTGACTTTAATGACCTAAGCACATTCATTAATGCAACAAATGAAAATCTTAGCCAATTCAAATCTGACGAGGCCAATTTTGTTTACAGAATATAATGATTATTGAAATGTATAATAAAACATTTCAACCCTATATTTACTGTTATAGATATAGCATGAATGTGCTTCCAGCCATTAAATAACAAATAAAATCAAAAAATAACATCTAACCCCAGGGCCCCAGGGAAAAATAGAAATGGAACATATTCACCTTATTTTCGCCGTCTCTGCCAAAACTTACTCCTTCTCCATGGTCAAGGAAATCCCCAATTGTCCTCCTGTAAAATTCATTCTCACGGACTATCTATAATTATCACATTAAGACTAACTTTTAATTTTATATTTATTTAATTCAACATGGACTGTTTGTGTCCTTCGCAACGTTATACCCAGACCGACCAATAATTCCCCCATCTGAAAAAATCGATTTTTCAGACTCTAATAATATACAAGTTCTGCAGTAAATAAATTTTGCTTGCTTTTTGTTTAGAAAGAGGGGAAAATTTTACACTTAACCAGTAAATTCGACCATGCGTCCCAAGCAACTATTTAAATTTCAAAAGAAAATTTGGAAAATATTAAAAGACTAAATTCAATAAGCGTAAAATATAACAATTAAAATTGAAATAAATTTTATCTTATCTTTATTCACAATAGCTGTTTTCAATTTCTGAAACCACACGAAATTTACCTGTATTATCTTTTGTACTATAAAAATATTGTAGCTTAAGCCAATGAATTTTACAACGAATCTCAGTTTTCAGCCAATCCATCAATTATTATTAATATATAAAGTTGCCCTCAATTTTAATATTTTATCATTAAGCTTGCTAGTCCCCCTTGTTGATGTTTGTCCAAAAAGCTGACTGTTTTAAAATAGACAGAGATAAACAAATCAGATCAAATCCAAATAAACATCAAAAGTTTTAAAATATAATAAATCTGTGTGTATAGAGTGTTGTCAATCAGTTCATTATATTTACGAAATGTTTTACTGTAAATGTTATCACCTTATATCTGTCAAAATATAGAGTGCAGTGTAAACAGTCAGTATCACATCATATGGTCTGGCATCACTAACTCAAGGGAACATTGTTGGTGTGGGCGGAGTCACCATCGTAGTGGAGCAGTTTTTCACAGGACAGTTCTGGACGCAGGAATGCATTAAGGAAGCATTGGAGCAGTTTTTCATTTAAGACTTTTGCATGTGAGTTCAGGGTGCAGTCATTGTGTGCATTGGGTAGTGGAGCAGTTTTCTTTTATCACATTTGTATATGACGACACAGTCATTGTGGCATCAGGTGGCGCCAGGAACCTCTGCTCTCTATCAGGTTGTGGTAGGCCGAGTAGGTGGAGTCAGGTATATTTTGTGATGATGGCTGCATCACGCCCCTCTGGTGGTGGTCTTTGTTGGTGGGGGTTTTGTTTTGAAGAGATCTGTGTCCCGCTCGTATTGGTCCAGTTGACTTTGTTTTGAAATAATGACCCCGACCGATGACCCTCACTCGACTGAAAACATTGAAATCTGCCCCAACAGTATTTAGGTTATAACATGTCAGTAAATATTAAAAACAAAAACTTCCTTTATTTAAAAAATTCCAAAAATTTTGAGAAGGGGGAAAAAAAAAAATTTAAATTTAAAAAATAAAAATAATTAAAACAATGAAAGTTTACAATTTTAAATAATTGCTAATTATATGTCAATATTTGTTATGGTTTACAATATTTAATTTAATATGTTTTGCATACCTTCATAAATAATATTTAGGATGAGATAGGACAGATATACTCTAGCAATTTACAAATATAGTCAATTAATAAGTGTGTAGTTTTCAATTAATGTTTTCAAGAAACGCCTAGTTCGCTTTTTGGTCAAACATCAAAGCACAAATTATTTTTTTTAATTACATAGCACCTCAAATTATGTCAAAAATGTGATTCTTCCAGATAGCTTCCCCATGGAACGGTCCCATCCTCCAGGGTATCATACTGCAATTCTGAAATGAGACTTCAAATGTCAAATTCAAAGGTTAAATATATTCAGGAGAGATTAAAATTATTTTTCTATTTATAAACATGGGAAAAAAACTCCTTTTTAAATTATAATTAACACATTACTTCATCCCCAGGACGGGAGATAAGGAATTTGTCGTCTCCACTCCTTTCAATGGGTGATAGCCGCTTCTGAAAAGATATTTCAAGGTTAAATAATGTTCTCGCGCACAAGCAAAATCATAAGGGAAGTAAACAATCATCTATATAAAGAATTATTCCACATTAGTTGCCATCCAAGTTATTCATTTTTAGTTATTATTATTATTATTATTAAAATAGGAGAGTAGAGACTAAACTATTTAATCTAAAAATAATCCAAAAAAGTTAAATATATATTTTCTCATTAAACTTTAAAAGCAGATTAACAATCACACAATTAACATCTTCCTTTTATAAAACATTTTATTTTACCTCATTACAAAGGTTGATTGGCTTTTGGCATTTTTAATTTGAAAAGGGGGGACATCTGGTGGTCAAAATGAGTCACAGCAACTAAAATTTCCAGTTGACTCACGTCATTAATTTATTAAAGGGTGACACCTAGCGGTCAGCTAGGAGATTTAAATGAGGGCTCATAAAATTAGTTACGGTAACAGTTCATGTAATGTCGCTTAATTATTTAACGCAGACCCTGAAACTCGCCGTTTTAGCGTGGAAATTTTATTAGTAATTTTACCGTCTAATTAATTTATCCCGTTCAGCGTTATTAAACGGTTTCATTCTTTATTACGTAAATTCAAAATCATACGAGCTGTTTGTATGAAACAATCGAAAGTCAATATTACAGCATTAATCATCATTTAATACACTTTTCTTAAAGTTACGTCCGCGATATTCCTCTATATAAAAATTACATACACTCATAACATTATTAACGGGCGGTCGCCGTGTACCCACATTCAAAGTTAAACTGCCGCCCCCAAAACCACCAAACAAATGACACATCTCATTAGAATAAAATAACCTTTTTCACAATATAATCAAGTCCCGTCGTTCAATATTAAATATATTTTATATCATTATCTTAACGGTAATATCTAACACGGAAGCTCTAGTTCCGTCTAGCGGAAGTAATATCAGGTCAAGTCTTTTAGTCCTTCAGAATAAAACGCACCGTAACCAAACATTATTACTTTATTCAAAGTTATATAAATGGTTATAACTTTGCAAAAATACCTAAAGCTAGTATTCGAGCATTATTCATCATCTTATCCAAAAATACACGATTATGTCTCGCTTTTGTTCTACTTGGAAAAAACACAAATACAATCCGTACTTCACTTCAAACGGCCGGCGGCGCAAGCCTCAACGTCCCCCATCAATAAAATTAACTTACCGTAACTTATAACGGCGCCATAAGATTTATTCCACCGCAATCGTGCACCCAGTCGTGCAATTATTTTATTTATCGTCTTTATTTCATAGATAATTCTCCGTCTTATAACGGCGCATGCGCTCTCAACTTTTTCAAAGCGTCATCCCATGGTTTAACGGAAGCTTATTGGGTCAAACAATTATATTACGCGCTCGAATAAAGCGTACATTTCTCTTTATTTCTCTCTCTATTTATTGACTCTCTCTATTTATTGACTCCCGTATGTTATTAGCTTATTATATTATATTATATTGTAGTTAAGTCGTATTAATATTTAAAAATGAAGTGACGTCTCACTTATAACAGAATTAGTCAACTGTTCTCGTCGCGGTCACTTTAAGCAAACATATACAAACAAACGAACGTGACACACAACAAATAACATACTGCTTTAAGTCTCTCGGCTGCAAGGAGCGAAGCGTTGTCACCAACTTTGAGGCAGGCCTTATTATAAAGAGACTGCCATGTGTTTTCCGTAATTAATACTGCTTGCAGCCTGATGCCACAATTATTCGATTCAATTGTGCAAATCCATCGTAACGCACCATCATAGCGTTACGCTATACTGCTTTTAATCAAAAGAGGCAGTCTATCGGCATTTTAATAGCGTATCATCTTTGTCAATTAAAATTTGTACATCCATTTCAGCCTGTCTGTTCACAATTGTTTAATTCAATTGTGCAGAATCCTCATCTGCGCTGAGCAAAATAATCCATTATTCAAGGATCTATTATCGATATCTTCACAGCGGGCGATCTAGCTGTTGTGTCAATCGTAATCTTCTAATTCCATCCAAGAATCTACCGACATTTAGTTTTATGCCTATTTTACATTTTATTCAAGGAACTTTTATTTTCGATTTACTGCCAGCAGGCGATCCAGCCGCTGCTTCGATCTAAAATATTTCTCTAATTCCTTCCAAGAATCTCCCGACATTTAATTTATGCCTGTTGCCACTTCAGCGCGACCTTATTTCATCTTCATTTCATTCTAGCGCATTACCCAACAACGTGACGGCATTTCCGTATACAATGCTTACGTCACCACGTACGTGTACAGTTCAAACACCGTGGTAAAATCCGAAATCTGGGACTTCGCGTCCAACCAAACGACTTCAAAATTTATCACTATTTTTCTTACACAAATTCCATCCTCAATATAATTTTGCAAGACGAATTTACCAGCCGCAGCGTTCTCAGACAGACAGAACTCCTAAAACGTGGATAAAGTGTCCACTTACCTTGATTAATGTGGCCGGGAGTTCCATCCGTCTGTGAACGCACCGCTGCAAAACGTCGTTCTACGTCGGGTCACCATTTTGAAAGAGGAATAAAATTATTATGTCCTCTTTGCGTGTTCCAAAAATGAAGATAGATTTAATGTAAGAAAATACACCTTTGCAAAAATGATTTAATCAAAACAGAAAATCTCTGGACAAATAACAGCCTCTAATTCATCACTTAAACAGGTGGGATTCAGAGCGTCAAATGTAGCTCTTCCGCGTGCACAACGGTTTCTTATAGTTAAAAAGAACTCCTCTCTTTCATTTGTAGACAAAACATACTCTCTGGTACTTTTCCGTGAGCGATGGCGAAAACAGAGTCAGGTGTGGGTGTTCAAAACAGATTCTGTTCTCAAGGACCAAATGTGTTTTCACACAAAGCGCTGAGAAGGAACTTTTTTAGACTAAATACCCCAGAGGCCCCGAACCGCGTTGCCGGGCCCGAAGCGACGGATCGCACCGGGGAGGCGCCGCCCCGGACACCAGGGAGAGCACTGCAACGCAACACGCAAGAGACCCAGGGAACGGCCATTACGCAGCCGCCATCCAGCAGCCAACAGAGGGGCAGAGCCACCCACGCTCAGCCAGGGGGGACAACACCTATAGAGTTAACCCACTGGCATGCAGTGATTCCGAATATTAACCCTTAGTGCCCATTGGAAGTGAATCTTGAGGAGTTGGTTACTGTAAGGTGTCATTTGATGTAGTTTTCTCGATCCTGCTGGCAGCAACTTGGTTCCTGACTATAAAAACACAACCATTAGTTACAAATTGCCAAATACAGAAACAAAAATGTAAGTTATCGCGATGTGGTGGCTCTCGCTAACAGGCAGAATTAAGTAACCAGATTTAGATTAAAAGATTCTATATACGTAGACCATGTTTCTATACATTTGGATATTTGTTTTTTATTCGAGGCAGATATTTTTTTTCCATTAAAATGTGATTTAGGAGGAAGTTAGACCATAGGTTGATATTCAGAGTTTCTTTATTTTTCCAGCGATAGTAAGGGCTACAAGTGTAGATTGAAATTGTTTGCGTGGTAAGTCAGTTGTTGTTAGGTCTCTGTTTTGAAACAAAAAACGGAGAAAAAGAGCTTTTTGTGAAACGATGTTATTTCATGCACTCTAGTGAATTCTACACTTCTTTTTGTCCATGAATGATGCCACAAACACCTAAATAGTGCTTTACTTCTAAAGGCTTTCACCAACAATGAAAAAGTGTTTTTTGATTGCAAAATACGTTTATTTCCATTCAACAGTGTAACAATTTGACAAAACAATTTCGCAAACTATTTACAAATGTGTGCAACTTTGGTACTACTTACAATTATGTGGATGTTTCAAATACAGTTTTTCTTTTTGCAACGCTCTCCTGCGTGCAAGGAGACGCCGCTGGACTCGCACAACAGTTTACTTTCACTTTGTCCGTTTCGCGTGCAAACGTTACACTTTCTTGACCACCTTTTTTTCTGGGGAATAAATAGCAAGTAGCAGACTGTACACACTCTCCGATGAATATGCATTGGACTCGGGGCACTCTCCGTCGTCCGATCGAACGTCCGCCTGTGCGTGCTCGGTTGTGCTGCGCGTTTATGACGCCGTCATAGCCGCCGCGTCAGCGGTTCCAATTTCGCCGTCAAGCTCGGATTCACCATCATCATCATCTATGATGATCATCGTCGTCATCAATGTGCTCTTTTAGCGTTGGTCGATGCCTTTCGTCTTGTAAGTGTAGAGCTGCTTTGCAAACGGGCACCACTTCCTCCTCAGCCATCTAGCCCCCCCCCCCCACGTCTCCTACTGCCGCGTCAATGCTTTCCATCCACGGAGTCATCACCCTCATCATCATCATCGATGATGATCATCGTTGTCATCAATGTGCTCTTTTAGCGTCGGTCGATGCTTTTGGTCTTTGAAAAAAACGGCTCGGGCGTGAGCTCCTCGCAACCGGTCGCCATTTTTCCTTTTTTTTCCATTCTGATCTCCTGCTCGACGCTCTAGCTCCGCCTCTACTGACGCCCACCCGATCTTGTCAAAAGACAGTCATCGCTGCCCTCTAGGGGCCAAAAATAGTCCTTAGGCACAACAGACCTAATTAAAACGTTCACCACAGATGCGGAAGGCTTCCCCCCACCCGTTTCAAAAAATAAATCAATAAAAATTGGATTACGTCTTTTGACGTCATTGGCAGCCCTCCGTAGGTTTTTACTTGACGTCTTTAAACGTCAGTGGCAGTGAAAGAGTTAATGGTGGCTATTCGTCCTATTAGAGAAATGGGAAGATTATTCCAGCGCTCCAAGTCACTATAAATGCTATCCAGAAGTGGATTAAAGTTCAAATGAATTAAATCAGTTAATTTAGGTGAGATTTTTATGCCTAAGTATTTTAAATTACCTATAGGAAATGAGTAGTGTGGGTCCTGGCTTGCAGGGTTCCATGAATTTTCTGTAATAGGTAGTAGTGTTGATTTTGTCCAGTTAATAAAATAATCTGATAAATGTGAGAATTTAGTTAATAAATTAAATACTTCCCCTAACGAAATAGCAAGCTTTTCTAAATAAAGTAAAATATCATCAGCATATAGATTAATTTTGTGTTCTGTTACCCCAGAGTGAATTCCTTGAATCCTTCTTTACTGGAGTATAGCTAATGCAAGTGGCTCAGTAAATATTGCAAATAATAAAGGGGACAGTGGGCATCCCTGTCTTGTGCCTCTCTGCAAAACCCTGAGATATAATCCCATTAGTAGTAACTGTAGCTTTAGGAGAATCATATAATACTGCCAACCAGTGAATAAATGACTTCCCAAAGCCAAATGTGTTTAAAACAGCAAAGAAGAAGGACCAGTTAACTTTGTCGAAAGTTTTTTCTGCATCCAACGATATAATAACTGCCTTTTTATCATGCCGCTGTGACATGCTAATAAGGTTAAAGTGCCTCCTAATATTATTAGTAGAGTGACGACCTTTAATAAAGCCTGTTTGGTCGCGATGAATGATTGTCGAGATTACTGTTTCTAGTTTAGATGCGAAAGCCCTAGCGATCATTTTAAAGTCAGTGTTAATTAGTGAAATCGGACGGTAACTTGATGGAAGGGTTGGGTCTTTTTCTAACTTTAATAAAACTTTAATTGCTGCTGTATTCATGTGTGGGCGTATGTAACTATTAGTTTTAATTTGTGTTACTACTCTTAAGAATAATGGAGCAAGCATTAACCAAAAGTGCTTCAAAAATATAGCCGGATAACCATCCGGGCCAGGTGCTCTACCATTAGGCATGCTATCTAGAACACTGTACAGATCGTTTATATTAAGTGGCGCATCTAACATATCTTTATATTCAGTAGTTAACTGAGGTATATTTAAACTACTGAGGAATGCCTCAATATGCTCAGGGTTAGGCTTGTTAGTTTCTGAGTATAGGTTGCGATAATAGTTATAAAAAAATTTATTAATTTCTTCTGATGATTGTGTGCATTCACCAGTTGTCCCTTTAATAGCCGTTATAAGAGATTTTTCCCGATTGTGTTGAAGTTGGTTTGCAAGAAATTTACCTGATTTGTTATTATATTCAAAGTTGTTGTATCTCAATTGTTGTTTCATAAACTTTGTCTTTTTAGATAACATATCATCTATCTGTATTCTTGTATTTTGCAAGCCAGTCCATATTTGGTTATTTGGGTTTATTGCATACTCATCCGTCAGTTGTTTAATTTAATCTTCCAAGTCTTTTTCAAAAATTTTCTAATTTTTATAAGATGAATATGATATGATTTTACCTCTAATTATCGCTTTCCCAGCTTCCCAGAGAAGAGATGGAGATAAGTCTGGAGAGTCATTTATTTCCAAAACGTCTGCCCACTCTCTTCTTATAATTTTGTCAAACTCTGCGTCGTTTAGCAGTGAGATGTTAAAACGCCATGTCGGGGGTGGTTTAAAGGTATAATCAACTAGTAGGGTAAGAGAGTCTGGTGTATGGTCGCTAATAATAATAGGATGTATTTTTGTAACAAATTATTTGTAAGAAAAAAATAAATTCTTGAAAAAGACCGGTGCACAGCGGAAAATAAGGTAAATTCCTTCTTTGTTGGGTTTTTAAGTCTCCGGCTGTCGACGAGGCCAAAATCATCCATATATTTCCCTATTACTTTAGTAGATTGTAATCGCCTTATACATGTTGTATTATTAGAACGATTTATTAATGGATTTAAAGCTGTGTTAAAGTCTCCTCCAATAATAATATTAGAGTTTGCTGCTCGATCAAACAGCTGAGAGAAAAATTCATGGAAAAAGTCCGGATCATCATTATTAGGGGCATATAAATTACCAAATGTATATATTTTATTAAATATAGTCACCTGAATAATAATGTATCGGCCCTCTTGGTCTGTTACTGAATTATTTAGAGTAAATAATAAATCCCTTTGTATGAGTATACAGACAAAAACGGGCAGGGAGGTTGAAGGAATTATTCGATTACTATATCAAGTGTAATCCTTGCGTGTCCAAATAATTGCATTGAGATCCGATGAACATAGTTTCTTTGCAAAGAATTTATTTAGAAGCTTCGAAAGACACAGTCAGGACATGCACATCTCCATGCAACGTGGGACCCCAAGTGTGTAACCGTCTACAGAACATCAACTTATTTATAGTCAAAAGATAAAAGGTTCCTCCTCCCGGCTCTTGATTGAACGAAGGACAGACATGTCATCTCCTAGATTGAACAAAGGTGTAATGTTGATGGTAAACAGACATCTTTATACAGTTCCCCTTCTTGATTGGGGGAACAGATGTAATCAAGATCTGACCCCAGACTTTTAGTCTCTAATAAAAAAAGACTCTGATAACATCATGCACATCCTATCTTCAATAGCTTTGAGAGTACGAAGATTTTTTCTGATGAAAGATGAGAGTCCAATATTTTATTTGGTAGTATGTGTGTTTCCATAGTCCAAACACAACATTTTCTGTGGACCTTGAAAGATCACTCAAAATGCTTAAATCGGCTGGCAGTGGGGACAACCCGTTTCGGAAAACGTCTGGCAGTGAAAGAGTTAAATAAACACTGCAGTCCTGCAGTTCATTTTTAACAACTTGTCTCATAAAAAAATGTCACCCAGGTGTCTCAAGGTTCCTTCCACACCTAAATGGCATATTCCATGGGCTCTAGAAATTATACTTTTCAATTGTTTCTGAGATGGAACATACTTACCGTATTTCTGCTATTAAGGTCATCTTTTGTCATCTTTGTAGAACTTACTTTCCTCCAAGTCCAATCCTCTCCATTCTCCGCCTGTAAATTCCTCACACCAAACTTCATTCTCACATCAGACTTCCTTTTCAACGATACACAGACAGACCAGTCATTCCCCCATCTGATAAAATCAACTCTGATCTTTTTCAGACCTGGATGTGACAACTGCAGCCGCTTCCAAATTGCTGCTTCAAAGAGGGGAAAAAAACAGACACCTTGTGTCCTGTAGATTAGAAAAACAACCAAATTGGGACAATTTGGCCAACACCAGAACTACAAGAAGATCTCCAGCTGAGCTAGCCAGGAGCCATAAAAACAAAAGCCTTTGAGGCAAGAGTTTGTAATGCAAATTTGAATCCTGTTCAGGCAACTCAAAGTGAGAAAAACAACTCAAGCAGATGTAAATTAAGATACTGCAGCGGAGGACTTTTAGGGTCAGGAAGGGAAGAAATATTTTTTTTTTTTCAAAACAACCCCATTAATCTATTGCAGGTCACAAATCTTCCAAATATCTGCCATCTCAACTAGCAAAAGAAACGAGTTATAATCAGAAAAACAAGACAAAATCCCTACTTTAAACCAACCAAAAAGTATTCTTAAAATGCTGATTAACCTCACCTCTTTTACAGAGTAGTGGGGGCTTGTAAAACACAGCAGGGAACTTTGTGCATTCCCCGTGGGATCCAAAGATCAGTGCTGTTGAGCTTAATCAAAATTAAAAATTTAACCAGCAAATTCGCCGTAAGTGTTCCACATCTGAGTCCACTCTGAGAAGCCAAAGTTATAAAAGAGAAATGGGAAAAAAATTAGAAGGCCAAATTCAACAAGCATCAAACAACGGAAAATATAGTATTAAAGATTAAAATAAATTTTATACTACCCTAATTCACATAAGCTGTTCTCAATTTCCAAAACTGCGTTGCTATAGATCACATCTCCTTTTCCGACACAGTACAGAGTGCAAACTGTACTCAAACAGACCAAAATATGACTCAAGGGGCTAATCTCAGATGACTCGAGAACTTTGAGTCCACAACTGGAGTTCATATTCCTTCCTGTCCTTGCAGATAGCAGTTTATGCAGGGCAAAGTTCAAAGCAGGCCTTAGCTGTCACTGGAGACCCCTGACAATTTCATCAAGACGGCTGTGATGAGAGTTCGAGATGTCTGCTCAAAGAGTTGATGGACATTTTGCTCAGATAATTCATAAGAGTCATTGAACAGTCACAGGGCGAGCGGATTTACAGTGTACCATCCTTTTCGCAGTCCATGTGATCACTTCCCCCCCGAATGTGACCATTGTTCAGTTCGCTGTCCACTCTGTGCACCAAGCAGAGCAGGAGGTCCATATTCCCAACAGCCAGGTTATTCCAGCACGTTTGAGACACCCAAGAACAACACCTCTCGTCAAAGATTGAACCTGCCTGAAACATTTATACACTCGGAAAAGACAGAGGGAGATGAGATCATAGCAAGAGATCCTATCTGCTTGTTGTAATTAAAAATAATAATTTTCTCAAAAAAATATGTATTTTGTAGTTTTATTTAAATGTGTTCACTCCACTATAGCAAGTAGTTTTACTATATTTACGCATATGTCTACCATAGACCTCTTCTTCATTACATGTTACCTCAAATTATGATTAAAATGTGACAGCTCACAGTCACCCTGGCCACTTGGAGGAAAGTCCTCTCCAGACTTCTAGAATGGGACTCAGATAAGGACAAAGGTTAAATCATTTTCCCACCTACGAATAAGTTATCAGAGATGCAGGGGAAGTATAAAAATCAAAATGAAAAGTCTATTTCAATTAAAATTTGGTTTTATTACTTATTCAACTATATTAAAATTTGGTTTTATTACTCATTCAACTATAAAACACACAGATCTGATTTTAAAAATAATATGAAGAGTGGCCTGTAGTTAACACCTAGACCTCTATATCCTTCCACATTCTTCTCTTACCTAGAAAAGAGAAAAACTCCCATTACAGGACACATTGCCCTCTGACTCCTATTTCACACACAAATCCACACATGCTCCAAACATATCTCACAGTTTCAACTCACCAAACTAGGCCCAGCACACACTTACACTTAACACAAACTCCTCAAATGAATTCAGTGGCATCTCAGTTGTTGAACCAATTCATGAGGCCATAATTCTCACCGCAACGTTGCTCATTTCTCCTCCAAAAAATAAAATAACCACAGAGGAACACAAACATCTACGAAGTGCGCAGACTCACTGTAAAATATACCGTTACTTCGTCGAATAATAACATCACCACGTACGTATAGCTCAAATGTTGACTTATTCGCGCACAATCCATCGCAACGTTACGGCCGCGACACAGACACGTCGCGCACATTGTAAGACAAACAACGAAAAAAACGCGTGGCCACAACACACCATGGAGCTTAACAAACAAACGCGTACACTCAACACTTAATTTCTAAACCAAGAGCTCTCGCTTGGTTCAAATTTTCCCCGCGGGTCATCTCTCACAGCCAACACTTCATCCAATTTATGTTCCAATTTCTAAACAGATGCGGCTGCCCGCAGCTAACTCATCCTCAGCCTTAAAAACAGATTCGCGCGGTAGCATCTTACCAAAAACTCATCTCCTGCGCATGGCAACTCGTACGCTGGCAGAGCCGCTAGCTTAGCATCAGCCTCCTTATTCTCAAAATCACTTAACACCGCCATCCGCGCAACTTTCACAGAGCTACCCAACGCTAACATTCTAGCACAAACCAACATTTGGTCCACGACTTTATATTGTATAGATGTGTTTTTCACGGAGGTAATCAGCGTCTGGCGCTGTTTTACACAATCAAGTTCCACGAACACACCACATTTTTCAACGGTGAGAACCAACCACTATCACAATTAGTGCGCATTCATTCATTTAAAAGAGTTTCCAACTTACTTCGACGCCGTGGTGGAAATGCGTCCAGCATCATGAACGTTACAGCCTTCACTGTTCGCTTAGCGACCAATTCTCCTCTCGACCGGAAGCGTATGCAAATCGAACCAGCCTGAGTCTTGATCAAAAATGTCGTCCATTATATGTAGTAATTTAGTCGTTTTTAATATTTATAAAGTCAGTGACGTCTCACTTATGACACTACAATATAACAGATCAAAACTATTCTCATTAATTCCCCCCCCCAAAAATTATTATATATTTTTTTTCTCAGAAAAATACAAACAAGACGAAAATAAAACAGATATTAAATACCTTCTGCGCGACTTTAATAAATATATCCAGGATCTTCACGGGCGGCTAATATCACACAGCACCCGTCTTTATACCACTCCACACACCGTAGCGATATACGGGCATTTAACACAGCAATCACTACGCGTGATCAACGCGAGCTGCTTATTTCACAACACACATCAGCACTCACTTAGTGCGATCACCACTAGCGGCTTATAACACACCACAACAAAAACAGCCTATTCCTCCGTGGAAACTCAATCTCTTATGCCGTTTCAAACGGCGGAGCGCTCCTACTTGACGTCACTTCCGTACACAACGGGGCATCACTTCCTATGCATAGTTCAATGTCGTAGTAATTTTCAAAATCGAGGACTTTCGCGTCCCTCCGTAACAAATACTACTTTAACCCCCCTAACTTGTTCACAGATCCCAAATACAACTTAGCACAGACGAAATGCGACTTTATTGACTCTAAACAACCAGAATTTCTCTACGTGGATAAATGTCCACTCACCTTTGTTAATGTTTTGCGCTTTAGAAATCCGGTGTTCAGGATCAATCACAGCTGTTGCAAAAACGTCTCAATTTTATCACGTCGGCGTCAGGGTCACCATTTTGAAGGAATTATTCGATTACTATATCAAGTGTAATCCTTGCGTGTCCAAATAATTGCATTGAGATCCGATGAACAAGGTTTCTTTGCAAAGAATTTATTTAGAAGCTTCTAAAGACACAGTCAGGACACCCACATCTCCATGCAACGTGGGACCCCAAGTGTGTAACCGTCTACAGAACATCAACTCATTTATAGTCAAAAGATAAAAGGTTCCTCCTCCCGGCTCTTGATTGAACAAAGGACAGACATGTCATCTCCTAGATTGAACAAAGGTGTAATGTTGATGGTAAACAGACATCTTTATACAGTTCCCCTTCTTGATTGGGGGAACAGATGTAATCAAGATCTGACCCCAGACTTTTAGTCTCTAATAACAAAAGACTCTGATAACATCATGCACATCCTATCTTCAATAGCTTTGAGAGTACGAAGATCAATAAGAGTTCACCAAAACACCATCCCACTGTATTCTTTTAAACACTCATGATTATATCACATCTATATGCCTATAAGTAAATTCAAAAACAGCAAAACTATAAATTGAAAATGTTAAATGTCTTCAAGGTGAAAGTGAAGGAAATTAGCGGGGGATTAAACATGTAACAATACACCAGTAACTAGTAACCTAAGTGAGATTTTTTGTTTAAATATATTTTAGATATAGTTATGTATTTATATTACATTTGCAATATAGCCTAAACATAATGAGTATTCATATTTTAGGTTTTATAACCACATACAATACAGTATATGTATACATCTAATAATCAAACAAAGTTTAGTTCCACCAATGGCAATTAGAACAGCCAGGGAGTGGAGTTGGGGTTCCGGAATAGTGGCCGATAGATGGCCATCGATGTATAGCTTATCAACGACTACCGTAGTCCGTTTACCCTCCTGCCTATTTTGTCTAATTCTAGGAAACAGTACCTTTTGCCGCTCATTAATCTCTCTCGGGAATTGGTCATTCATTCCAAAAGAGGTCCCATTAAGCGCCGTCCTTTAATTTTAACAAATTCTTTCTGTTTAAAATGCTCAAACTAAGCGATAATAGGACGGGGTTTGTTGCCCCTACAGGCTCCAAGCCGATGTACCCAGAAAAAAGAGATATTATTTACCGTCTCCAGAGGAATTTTTAACGACGTCGTCATAATTTTTTTTTTATCTCTGCCTCTGGATTGTCAGGGTATTCTTGAATATGCCTGAGAATATTAAATTCTCCCGCATGCTATGGGATTGGACATCCAGAACCGTTTCTTTTAATGTTTTATTCTCCTTTTGAATCGTTTCCAACTCGGCTGAAACAGCCGCGAGTGAAGATCGTAACTCGGCATTATGTTATTGGAGGTCACTTACCTGTTGGCCGATGAATTCCAAACTCACCTTTAATTCTTTAACGTCCTCGCGGAAGGGGCAAAGGACATCTAGTTTTTAATTTATGGAGTCAAGCATACTGACCGAAACGTCCGTAGTAGCTGGGTTCGTCTGTGTCCGTCGCTCAGTAATTTTCTTAGAAGGTTTCTTGAAGGAAGGATCCTCCATCGCGCAGCTGTTAAAGTATCCGTCAATGAAACGTTCAAGGTCCTCCACGCTGGGTGGAAAAGCCAAGTTATATGGTGGTTAAATTCGGATTTGGTTTAGCATAATAGAGCTAGTTCTATCTTAGCAGCAGGGCACCGCCATGTTGGGTATTCCCGGTCTCTTTGTAGGTCTCGCGATAGTCACAGCATCTCGCGATGTCAAACCTAATGGTAGGAAATGCCCAGAACACCTCTCCCGAGGTGGGCATTCCCTCAATATTTTATTATAATTATATACATATTTTTATTTTTTTTTATTTAGAGAGCTCAGTATTCATTTGGTAATCTTACCAATTACCGCATTCCCTCAATATTGAAGGAAGGTCCGTCAATCCATCAATGACTGACACCCATTTTGTTGACGATTGATGAGAAACTTGGAAACATTGACAAACTCAGAAAGTGCATTGCATTAAAGTGGGCTTTTGCTAGTCAATGTAGTCACCAATAACCAGGTCACAAACTGACGAAAAGAAAACATTGACGGACACCCACTTCTGCAATGTCTGTCAAGAAAAAAAGAACAGCGTCAGACGAAAGTGCCGACAGGATAGGGCCGGGTGATATGGACCAAAAGACATATCCCAACATATTTGGGCTTAAGATCCATATATATATATATATATATATATATATATATATATATATATATATATACACACACACACACACATAGTGCTGCTCAAAAGTTTCAACCAGTTCAGGGTGTACCCCGCATACTGCCCGAAGCCATCTTGACTTGTGAAGTCATCTCGGAATTGTCAGTAAGGTATATCGCGTATGTACAAATGAAAGGATTTTACTCAACCACACTTAATTGAATTAACATTTCCCCATATCTCTAGTCTAATATGTAATGGGTGGCTACGTGTTTTCAAGTGTTTCAAGTTGTCCTCCTTACTCGTTGTTCTGATTTTTGCTGCGCCATGCTTTGGTGACGTCATGGGAAAAAACGTTGTACGGCGATTAAGTGTCGATCAAAACTAGTGACGTTGAAATGGGTCATACTCCGCAGCGGAAACACAGCCACGAGCTGAATGGACAGTTCCTGTGTAAGTCCCTACCCCCCTCCCTATACCCGAACGTCTTGAAGTGGAAACGGGGTTCTACTGTGGTCGACGTTTGTGGTTGTCTTGCGTTAAGAGCCAAGAACTCTTTGGGCTCAGTTGTCTCAGATTTGCATGCAACCCTTTGCCTCTGGGGACCAGCATTTGGATCAGTTTGGTATCAGTTTAGTTTTGGTACTGGTATCAAATTGGTATCAATTATAACAAAAATTGAGATCTCAAGAAAAAAATAAAATAATAATTTGTTCAATAAGGAAAAATAGGTAATCCTTTATATTTACTTTTACCACTTTCTGGAAAGTAGTTAGCCATGGGAATGAACATCCCTCGTCGAAGTACCACGTGGCATCCAGTCTATATATGGCACAGTTCAATCTTTCAACTACTTATCGGTCAAAAAAAAAACAAAAACAGCCAGGATTCAATTCTCTTCAAACATTTCACTGTCCTGGGTGAAAACACACACCACAGGATTCAATTCCAATACTTTCCAACTAACAAATTTAAAAAGTTTTAAGAGTCTAACTTAATTTCTTCTTCTTTTTTTAAATCAGAGATCTTTTCTACTTCGACTCACTTGGAAAACTGCTAGACATCCATCCATCCATTTTCTTAACCGCTAGTCCTCACAAGGGTCACGGGGGGGGGCGCTGGTTGCCAGCCAATCGCAGACAGCTCCTCCCTAATTGGTGGCCTTCATGCCCAGCTCAGGCCACCAATCTGTGCCCTGATTGCCAAAATTGCCTCCAGTCAGGGAGCTGGGTGGCTGTTTCGTTTAGTTGTCTTGAGATACAGTGTCTGTGTATTTGTGTTGTCGCGTGTTCTCCCCATGTCCACATATAAGTGAGCCCTATCCCCACCATTCTCTTGCCAGTCTGCTGGCCTAAAATCCCATTCGTGCCACCCAGCAAGTAAAATGGATACAAAAATTAGTCTTGTCAAACACTGGGTTACAACTTGATGTTACAACTCGATGTTGATTCCTGATCTTATTATATCTAATTTTTAGATAGCAGTCTGATGGTTGCTTACCTGTGTCTTGTGTTACAGTTTGCCGATTCTTTCAACTTGAACCCACACAAATGGCTTTTAATCAACTTTGACTGCTCTGCCATGTGGTAAGATGTCTTCTTCTTCATAAATTAAGAATAAACACATTTAAATATAGCGGCTTGAAAAAGTATGGACAACCAAACAACCACAAATCTACAAGATAAGGCTCTCTAAAGCAGGGGTGCCCAACCTTTTTTGACCCAAGATCTACTTTTCAAGTCGCCAAGCTCCCAAGATCTACCACTTCAACGTCAACATCGCAAACTCTCACATCTTTTCCAGCCTGCTTTAACTAACCTCACAACACTTTTTCGTGTTGTTTTACAAACCACTAGACATCAGATCGCGCTCTTCTCATCTCACACATGACTTGCAGACTTGCACATATAAGTTGATCCAAAAAGACAAGGCACATCTAAGATTGGGATACTTCTCCACCAGCAGTTTCCAGAAGATGACATTCTCTCCAGGTTGAGCAAATGTTGATCTGGCTTTCATCTCAATGTCATTATGCAAGGTCAGAATCTCATCCTGAAGAGCAAAGATTTCCATGTCAAAAATTGATTTCACGTTGGCAGCAATGTCGTCAACATCAAAATTTTTAGCAAATGGAAAACGCATATAGCTGGCTACAGGTTCAACTAAGGCAAAGTCAGTAAAACGCCTCTCAAATTCTGGCAAGATGCTTCGAACATGTTCCTCATAACGTGCACTATCAAGTTGTGTCACATCGTTTCCTTGACGTTGTAGTTCTGCTTGCATGTGAGGAAAGTTGTGCAGGTTGCCATGCTGCAACCTGGTTGACATCAGCTGTAACTTGCTTTTTAAACGTGTTCACTGAACTCACCATGTTGAGTACATCTCTATCCTTTCCCTGCAGCCTTAAATTCAAGTTATTGAGCTCGCTAGTCAGATCATTGAGGAATGATAAATCTAAGAGCCACTGGTGGTCCTCTAACTTTGCATGGTAATCCACATGCTTTGAATGGGTCAGGAAGCCCTTGATATCAGGCTACAGCTCTGAAAATCTGGCCAAAAATTTGCCTCTACTTCGCCACCGAACATCTGTGTGAAGCACTAAGTCTGTGTGTTCAGCATCATTGTCCTCCAAGTAAGCATGAAAAAGCCTTCTCTGCAGACTTTTGGCCCGAACTGAACACACAATCTTCATTGCAATATACTGTACATCACTTCTTTCATATTTAAAATCTTTCTACACAATGCTTGCTGGTGAATTATACAATGATAACAAATGTCTTGCCCCCTCAAATCAGAAGTTGAGAAATCACATTTTTAATATACACGCAAAATTAATATATTACAAGCAGACAAATTTATCTGATGTAGCAGAAATATCGACCAAAAATTGGACATGCAGACGGTATAGTTAGTGTTCCTGCAGGCCCGGCCCTGGGCATAGGCGAACTAGGCGGTTGCCTAGGGTGCCATCTAGTGGAGGGGGTTCCAAATTGCAAGGCAAAAAAAAAAAAATAGAAAAAAAAATTACAATGAAAAGGTCCAAGCCCTCAGGTGCTGCATTAAGAAAGCTGCGAAAGGAAGAGGAAAAACGGGCCAGCGGTAGAGGCAAGTATATCAGTCAATCATGATTGTCTATAAAAACAAACATGAAAATAGCGCTAGCTTATTAGATTTATTGTAACTTGTTTACTCCACCATTATATCCATACTACTTTGTGCATCAAAGTGAGGCAAAGCTAGCTTGTTTTAAAATGAGGCAGCCGGTCCAATCCAGATACCTGCAAATAGATTTGCATAAATCGTTGTTTCACATAACCATGTTAATTAATACAAGATGAGAATTGTGTGCTGGTTTAACCCGTGGGCGTTATTTTATTTTGATTAAATTCTTGTAATTTTTAGTCATTTATGAATATTTTTTTCACTTTCAACCGCTCAAAATGTTCAGTGGCATCAGACCTATCGATAAATATATAGTTTTTAAAAAAAAAAAGTTTTTTTTAATGCCCCCTATGGACAATAATAGCGGTATTATGCTAATAGCAAGACTAACTATGCTGTATATATATATATAAAATAAAAGACTGATTTGAATATTTCATATGACATATTTAGAGGCTTGAATAAGTCCATAAGTCATAACAATAGAATTTTTTCTGCATGCCCAGTTTTCCCACAATGGCAGTTTTCCGAATAGCACAAAATAATTTTTAATTTTGTAATTTTGCCCAAATCAAGCATTTCCTTTGAAGTGAGATAACTTAGTCATTTATGAATATTTTTTTCACTTTCAACCGCTGGCATCAGACCTATCTACACATATATAATTTTTTTATTTTTTTAATTCCCCCTAAGGACAACAATAGCAGTATTATGCTAATAGCAAGACTAACTATGCTGTATATATATATATATATATATATATATATATATATATATATATATATATATATATATATATATATATATATATATAACAAAATAATAATTTGAATATTTCTTATGACATAGTTAGAGGCTCAAACAAGTCCATAAGTCATAACAATAGAATTTTTTTATGCATGCATTTTGTATTCATTTATTAGCCTTTGGCGCCACCTAGTGGATTTTTGTGTTAACACTCAACACAAATTCCTCTATTTTCATGTTTATGACTCGTCAAAGAAGCGATTGCATCAGTAATCACGGAAAATGCATTATAACACATCAGGTTTACAGCATATCAAAAACTGTGATTTATAATGGGAGTCAATGAGCCAAAATCGGCCCATTTTTACAAGAATTTCGTGTAAATCTCTCCCTCCTGTTTGGTAATAATTATAAATTACAGCATGGCGCCAATTTGAACTTCTACATTTTTTAACAATCCTGGTAAAATGTAAAAAGTGTATTTTTTTCAAATGCTTTTTCTTTGATGAAACAGAAAAGCATAAAAATGCCAGAAAATGGACAAATAACGCCCAGGGGAACAAATATATAGTTAAGGTATACTTTTTATATATATTTTTTGTATTTGCATGGTCAGCAAATCACTTAGGACCGGCCCTGGCTTCCTTGCTAACTAACCTCTATCAAGCCAAAAATAATAAAGTACAAACATTTTGCTTCAAAACTCAGCCACATGAATGAAATATTGCGATCATGATTTTGTGACTGGCACACGAAGCATGCCGCTAGCGTAGTGTTATTCATTTGGCCACCTGTCGCCTCTCCGAGTCAACGGCTTGCTTCCTTACTCCCCGGCGTCCAAAACTGACGTCCTCGAGGCGGGATTCACCACCATTGGGCTGGGGGAGTGGCGACACTCCGCTCTGACTGCTGGAGAGTGAAGAAGACTGAGCTCATTCCAACGGGCTCGGCGATGGATGTTTGCGCTTGTAAAAATCTTTACCATTAACCATCAAAAATTCTTCCATTGGAACATATGGAATTGTAATTATTATTTAGCGTTGTTGTAAAACACTATTATGTTTATTGTATTTGTATGACTTTTGCGACAACAGGC